>NW_022631294.1:0-194984 GCF_010015895.1 Lontra canadensis
GAAACGGAAGCATATGTTTACAGGCTTGTATGGGAGTCTTTTTGGTACGCTTCACTGTTTATAACAGCTTCATCCCTATAAGTCCCGAACTGGAACAACCAAAATGTCCATCAAAGGTGAATGGATACATCAATTGTGTTACAGTTATACTTCGCAGTAAAAAGTGAATGACTGATACTTGCAACGATGTGGATGAGTCTCAGAATAATTGTGTTGCATGACATAAGCCAGACTAAGATGCTACATAGTGTATGGTATAATTCCATTTACATAACATTCTAGAAGATGCAAATTTGTCTATTGTGACAGCAGATCCAGAGGAGACAACATGGGAGCAATTAGAAAGTGGCATAGAGAAACTTTGGGAATGACAGATATGTTAATTATTTTGCTTGTAGTAAGGGTTACACAGGTGGACACATGTCAAACCTCATCAATTTATATATTTTAAATATGTCGTTAATGTCAACTACACCTCCATAAAAGTGTCTAAAAGGTGAGTGTATCATGATTCATGTTATACATACAACACTAATCCTTCATAATTTAGTCCTGAGTTAGCTTTTTCTCAACAAAAAATCCATAGTCACAGCACCATCCATATACGCATAGATTAAACAAGGTCGACTTCCGTTTTCTTTTATTCCAGTAGCACCAGTAGGAACAGACGTGTGAGTGTGGCTGTTTCCGGGCCCCCAAAACGCGGCGGCACAAGAACGGACAGCGCTCGAACTCACTCCCGGGAGGGTGGCCTCATCGAAGCACTAGTCGGAGTGCCAATCTCTTCCCGCTCCTAAAAGGTGGCAAACGCCAGCAATTTCCTTGGGCGTGTGAAAGGACGCACGAGGCAAGAATCCTGCCAGCTGCGAGACTCGACATCTGCCAGGGAAGTCCTACAGGGAGAGTAAAGGGCGTACCGAGCGCCTGAGGCTGGGAAACCACTGGGAACTTGGGGGAGGTGGGGAGGTGGGGAGGTGGGGGGGGGGGGGGGGGGAGGAGAAGAAAAAAAAAAAAGAGCCGGCCGCACTTCCTGAGAAGGCCGGAATCACGTGCCCGAGCGGGCGCCGGCACAGCCCAGGCTTTCCGGCCCGGCGCGGCCCCCAGGCCCTGTACTTTCAGTTCCGCCGGCAGGTTGTCTGCTGCGACCCGGGGCGCACTTCCGCTCGCCCTTTGACCCGCTGCCCTACGCCAGTGCGTCCTGCGGTACGGTCTCTCGGGGCGCACCTGTAGGGCCGGTGGGGAGTGCGGTGTGCATTTGTTCTGCTAGAGTCTGAAAAGGCGCGGGGAAGCCACAGGGTATGCGCCTTCCGCTTGCGGCGCCCGAGCTGCCCTTAAGTTGCGCGGGCCCAGCCCCCACACTGAGAGCCCGGTGAAGGCTGAAGGCTGCGCGCGGGCGTGGAAAGGGCGGGCGCTCGGGCGCTCGTCCTCTCGGCGCCCTCGCGTCCCGAGTGAGCCCACCGGGCGCGGGGTGGGAGACAACCTGGGGGTCCTGACCCCGTCCCGCCCCTGCCGTGTGCCGTTTCCCGGCACGGTTTCGTCCTGACCTGGGAGCCTTGTAACACTGCCCGCCTTTCCTCCCCGTGCAGCACCCCCTAAGCATGCCCGCGGGAGTGTCCTGGGCCACCTACCTGAAAATGTTCGCCGCCAGCCTCCTGACCATGTGCGCCGGGGCCGAAGTGGTGCACAGGTACTACCGGCCGGACCTGGTGAGTGCCGGAGGGTCCCGGTTCCTGGCCCCTGGACCGCTCCGTTCTCCTCCCAGCGGCGGAAACGATCTTAAACGGAATTAGAAGGACCATCTGCCCTGAGCGTAGAGCCTGATGGTGGCATTGCATTGCCTTTAGAGCAGCGCCCGGCCTGTTCTTTCACGGGTCTTACACAGCCAGTCACTTGGCTGCCACTGGCCTTGATCTACCATTTACCCCACTTGTTGTTCCCACTGTTGCAGCCACCCGGTTTCCTTTCTGTTTCCCACACTCTTCAGGCCTGTCCCCATCTCATTGCCATAACTTTTCTCATCTTGGAATGTTTTTCTCCCAGATCTTGGGTTGGGTTCCTACTTTAAAACGTCAGTCTGCTCAAATACCTCCTCTGGCAGTGAGAGTGCTTTGGACAGCTCCTAAAGGATTCCTCCTCGTGTTATTCTGTCTCAGCCTTTGTTTGCCCAGAGGACTTGCCACAGTTTGCAAGTATTTTATTCCTTTTGTCTGTTGACACGTTCTTTGTTTTCTCCACCAGAATGTAATCTCCGTGAAGGGACTGGGCCTTCCTGGTTCACCCTTGATCTCAGTAGCCTAGAAAAGAGCTTAGAATATAGTAAATGCTTGATAAATATTTGATGACTGAAGGACGAGGAAATATACGCAGTCCAAGGAGGGAGAAATTCAAATGAACTTTTAGCATTTTAAGCATTCATTGAATTAGAACTGGGAGTTAGAGGTGCTTTTAAGGAGTTACGGTCTTGCGGAGATGAAGGCAAGGAAGTGCAGTGGAAATCGTTACACGCACGTTGTAGGTGCTCTGCTACAGGCGTGAGTAGAGTGGTTGGAGCACCGTGTGGGAACAGCATCTCTGCCTGGACTCTGGAGGGGCAACAGGGAGAACCATCCATTTGTCTTTCTAATTTTAGCTAACTGTCAGCTACAGTTTTGGGAGTGTTTATTCTTGTTTTCAGACAGGGAAACTGAGATTCAGAAGACAGGGTGATTTCCCAGGGTTACATAGCTTCCTGGGGGATTTGAAGCCTAAGCTTTCTGTTCAGTGTTTCTTTTTTTATTATTATTATTATTATTATTATTTTGATCCAGTTAATGAGGTGGTACCGCACCTTTGTAAAACATTCAGATTGAATTCAGGCATGTAGAGTGGAATATGAAAATCTAGGGCTTCCCCCGCCCAACTTTCTCTAGTCTGCTACCCTCAAGTAGCCACCATTTTTTGGTTGGCGTATACTTGCAGCTTTTACTATTGTTGAGATACACATGCGCGTGCGTGCACACAAACACACACACGCACAGTGGACAGGGTGTTCTCCCCCATGGAAATAGGAATTCATACATACATTTCTCTGTCACCTGTTTCTTTTGGTTAATATCTATATGAAGAGACACATGTTTATATCAACAGCCTTTTTTCTTTCTGATCATTGAATAGCATTTTATAATATGGATGCTCCATATATTATTTAATCTCCTATGGACATTTTGGTGTATCTAGTTTTTGTACAAACAATGCTGAAATAGCTCTTACCAGCAGGGACTGCTTCTCTTGAGTTATAGGGATGTGTCAGGGTTACTTAGTGGAGACAAAAATGGGTAAGGACCTTCCACAGAAATGCAGTTGAGTCACTAGCTCCGGAGGAATAGACATCAAGCGGGCATTACAAAGAAGGAATACCTGTGATTTGCCCCTGGGAAATTGACCTTTGATTCACCCATCTCATTATAAGTAGGAACACGCAAGGTTGTTACCAGCAGCTTCTTTGACCTTGGGAAGAGGCTTGGTCTTGATTGGGCACAGATATCAGCAGTGGGGTACCTCTATAGGGCCCTGAAGGCCAGGGCTGGCTGGCTACATGTAGGATGCTGGATGCTTTACTAATATTTAAGGAATTTACGTTCTTTTGCTGTATCTGTTGGTCTTGTTCTAGCAATGACTGTCACCATTGTAACAACTGCTGGCCTTTGTTGGCGTCCTTCAGTCTTTATAGCTAGAAGGTCTGGGTGGAGTCCAGACACGACCATGACAGCTGCCTAGAGTGCGTGCTCAGTGCTGTCTTAAGGGAGCAGCGTTAAGGATGCCTTTTCTAGTTGACCAGCTAAGCTGCTCAGGATTAGAATGGAGGCAAGGACTCAAGGCAGATGTTCTGTCCTGGAATACAAAGTGTGCTTTTGCTTGCGCTTCCGTTTGCATCACCATTTACTTTTTTTCCTTTTTTAAAAGACTTTATTTATTTAACACAGAGAGAGATCACAAGTAGGCAGAGAGGCAGGCAAAGAGAGAGGGGGAAGCAGGCTTCTCCCTGAGCAGAAAGTGCTCCATCCCAGAACCCTGAGATCATGACCTGAGCCAAAGGCAGAGGCTTAACCCACAGGCTTAACCCACAGGCACCCCACATCTCCATTTACTTTTGCATTACTTTTACTGGTCCTCTTTTCCTTAATTTATAATCTACTTAATATTGAAGGCATACTCAAAAAATGCAGTCTCAGTGATGTAGGAAAGACGATAGGGTTTGAAGCCGATGGCCAAGAAAGAATTCTTGAGATGTCTTTGGTGCAAAAAGGTGGTTTTATTAAAGCATGAAGACAGGATCCATGGGCAGGAAGAGCTGCACTGGGTCATGAGGAGTGGTCTATTATGTACTTTCAAGTTGGGAGGCGGTTAGGGATACTGTAAGCCTCCCAGGTATTTTGGAAACCAAGTTTCCAGGATCCTGAGGGGGCTAGGTATTGTCAGGGAAAGATCATTTATTACTTAGTAAAAACTCGGTCACGAGACTTCTTATTTATATATCAGTGGGTCATATGCTTGGGGGATGATTGCTAACATGTATCTTGGATAAAGAAAGTTTGAATTTTTATATGTTAAAGTAGACTGACAGGAACTTGGGGGTTGGGCTAAGGTTGCCTTTTGCCCTTAGCAAAGTAGTAACATCAAGGCAGATGAATCCCTAGAGGAATGTCACACTGCCTGTTTCAAGGACTTGTCAGTGGGCCATAGGTAATAAGAAAATTTAATTTTTCTTTGGCCTTTGTTTACCACATCCTTAGGATTCATTTTATTTTATTTTATTTTTAAGATTTTATTTATTTATTTGTTAGAGAGTGAGAGAGAGACAGCACAAGCAGGGGGAATGGCAGGCAGATGGAGAAGCAGGCTCCCCGCTGAGCATGGAGCCCGACACAGCACTCAGGACTCCATCCCAGGACCCTGGGATCATGACCTGAGCTGAAAGCAGACACTTAACTTACTGAGCCACCCAGGTGTCCCAGGACTCATTTTAAAGTGTTCATTTTTGGTTGTCTCCAGACATATCCACATACACACCAATTGCTATTTAGAACCTCTGCTGATATTGTTAACCTTTGAGTCAGTAAACTTATTAGTCTTTTAAAAATTGATTATATATTTAATGTATTTAGTAAATAAAAGTGCTGTTTTTCTGAAGCAGGAGAGCTAGGTTCTTGTCTCATGGAGTCGAAGAATGAATCTCACGGACAAAGAATGAATAAAGTGATAGAGTTTTTATTAAGCAAGAGTACAGAAAAAACTCTCAGGAGTGAGAGAGAGGTTCTGATAAGGTTGGCACTGAGGGCTTTTAGGGTTGCTTTTTTTCTTGAAGGCTAAGCAGGGAGCTTAAATCTTTTTGCCTTCTCTACAGGCAGCACTACTGATTAAGGACTAGTGATAGCATCTTTAATGGCTTACCTAAGGGTCTGGTTATTTTCTGTTGACCACAGGAGACTGTCATAACACGACTCGCCACCACGGGTGGTCTGGAGTGCCTTATCTCTGGTTTCCTTACATCTCCACATTTTTGGGATTTTTGTGAGCCCGATCACATAGCCCCCTATCGATCTCTCCCTATCTAGCCCTGCCTGTCCCTTACTCATTTCTTTTAATAAAAGTTGACTTGTCAGGGTACCTGTGTGGCTCAGTTGGTTGAACTGCTTTCTTTGGCTCAGGTCACGATCCTAGGGTCCTGGGATCAAGCTCTGAATTGGGCTCACTGCTCAGCGGGGAGTCTGATTCTCCCTTTCTCTTCCTCTGTGTGCTCGTGCTCTCTCTCTCTCACTCACTCTTCTCTCTCAAATAGATAAATAAATCTTAAAAAAAAAATTGAATTGTCGTTTTAGCTTTGTACTGTATTGGCAATTGAGATTACTCCAAGTGTGTGCCTCTCTGTGTGTAAGTGGGCAGTTGTATATACTTTATAGAAATTTGAAACATGCTGTTTTATTTTATGTTTTTATTATTTTTTAAAGTTTTTATTTTAATTCCAGTTAGTAAACATACAGGGTTATATTAGTTTCAGGTGTATACTGTATTTTATAGGGCTTTGTGATTTCATATAATTTCCTTTTGTGACCCTGGGGAGCAAAGCATCCCTTCTACATTAATTAGTTTACACAGTTTAATGAAGGTGAAGCAAGCTACATTTGTTCTTATACTAAAGGGATGGGAATGTCAAAATCCTAGGACTAGTTTTAAGATAGGAAATTGTCAGACAGGGTACTCTGGTTTTTGCTCTAGTTCCCATTACTGTTTTTTTTTTTTTTTTTTTTTTTTAAGATTTTATTTGTTTGTCAGAGAGACAGACAGACAGACAGAGGGAGAAACAGGCTCCCTGCTGAGCAAGGAGCCTGATAGGGTACTTGATCCCAGGACCCTGGAATCATGACCTGAGCTGAAGGCAGCCACTTAACCAACTAGACCCCCAGGTGTCCCCACATCACTGATTTTTTAGAAAGTCATTTCCACTTCAGAATGAGAATTATGCTGTGAAACACATCCCTTAGCTCCCTACCTCTCCGGTGACCCCAACCTCAAATCCCACTTTCTTTCCTATTTTATTTCTTTAGGATTAATTAGTTGTTAGATAAAAGAGTAAAATGAACCAGATCAAGGTGTTTGAACCTCAGGGACTGAAGGGCTATAGAAGCTTTCTTTCTTTCTTTCTTTTTTTCAAAAGATTTTATTTATTAATTTGACAGACAGAGATCACAAGTAGGCAGAGAGGCAGACAGAGAGAGAGGAGGAAGCAGGCTTCCCACTGAGCAGAGAGCCCGATGCAGGACTCAAGCCCAGGACCCCGGGATCATGACCTGAGCCAAAGGCAGATGCTTAACCAGCTGAGCCACCCAGATGCCCCTAATCTTGCAGTTTTATGTAAAATAATCTGAACAAAGATTTTATTTCTCCAATTTTATGAGCTTGTAAGGGTCCTGAGCAGTCTGTTGACTTATCCATTCAGCACAGTCTTTTTGCCCTGCCTTTTATAATGACGGGCATCCTATAGGGTTGTAAGAAATAAGGAGGAAATTAAGATGCGGTCCCTTTCCTCAGGACCTCACCGTGTAAGCTGATAGCTGGTAGAAATAGATATGCCTCTAGGGGTGCCTGGGTGGCTCAGTCATTAAGCATCTGCCTTTGGCTCAGATCAGGATCCCACGATCCTGGGATCGAGCCCCACTGGGCTCCCTGCTCAGCGGGGAACCTGCTTCTTCCCTGCCTGCCACTCCTCTTGTTTGTGCTCTCTCTCTGACAAATAAATAAATAAGATCTTTAAAAAAAAAAAAAAAAGTAGATATGTCTCTGAATCATGACAAACAGTTCCACTTGGATGTGCAGTGAGCATGTTGAAAACTGAGCTGCTGGTCTTTTCTCCAACAGACCTGCTCATCTTGAAGCCTTGCCTGTCCCTGTGGATGGTGACTCCATCATTCTTGTTGTTCAGGCCAAAGTCCAGGAGTCCTCTTTAACGCCTCTCTCCTACTACACATAATAGCAAATCCCACTGGCTTGATCTGAAAACTACATCTGGAATCTCACTGCTTTTCACCACGTTCACTGCTACTACCCAGTTCAAGCCACGGTCAGCCACCTCTCACCTCAGTTTCTGTCATGGCTCCCTGATCTGTTTCTACCTTCCTGCCTTGCTCCCCTGCAGTCTTTTCTCGACAAAGCCACTGTCTTCTTTTTATGCTTGAGTCAGATCACGTCATTCTGCTCAGAACTCTCCAGGGACTGTGCATCTCTGCACCCGTTTTTCCTCTGTCGTCATCCCTTCCTGACCTCTCCTTGAATACTTTATACCAGCACTGCTGACCACCTTGCTTTTCCATGCACATAAGGGCACATTTCTGCCTGAAATCTTCTGCATTTGTGGTTCCTTCTGCCCGAAACACTTCTAGATAGCCGCATGGCTGGTTTTCTCATTCTCCTTGATGTGGATCTTTGTTAGAAGTCACCTTTTCAGACAATACGCACATGAGAAAATGCTCAGCATCATTACCCATCAGAGATATGCAAATCAAAACCACAATAAGATACCATTTCATCACCACTGCAATGGCTATAATTAAAGAAAACCCAAACAGCTCATGACAGGTGTCAGTGAGGATGCAGAGAAATTGGAACCATCATACAGTGCTGCTAGGAATGGAAAATGGTACAGCTCCTTTGGGAAGCAGTCTGGCCGTTCCTCAAACAGTTCAACATAGAGTCATAGGACTTAGTGATTCTACATCTTGGTTTATACCCAAAAGAAATGAAAACATAGGTCCACACCTTCTTCTTATACACAGGTTCATTTAAATGGAATCATATAACATGTGGTCTTTTGTGACTCGGTTTCTTTCACTTTGCATGCTTTCAAGATTTGCCCCATATTGTCCAAATATATCTGTACTTCATTTCCTTTAAGGACAGAATAATCTCCCATCGTAAGAATAATAGCAGGGTTCTATCCCAGGTTCTCAGGATCATGACCTGAGCCAAAGGCAGATGTTTAACCCACAAAGCCACCCAGGCACCCTAGACTCTTACTGTTTTTGAACAGTAACAAATTGATTTGAAATCGGTTCAAAACGAATTGATTCCTAATACTTGTTTTCTGTGCCAGGCACATGGTAGAGACTCAGTAAACAGTGCAAGAATGAATTTTAGATTGTGGAAAGCTTTATTAAGATTTGTGATCTGGGCGCCTGGGTGGCTCAGTGGGTTAAAGCCTCTGCCTTCGGCTCAGGTTGTGATCCCAGGGTCCTGGGATCGAGCCTCACATCGGGCTCTCTGCTCAGTGGGGAGCCTGCTTCTTCCTTTCTCTCTGCCTGCCTCTCTGCCTACTTGTGATCTCTGTCTGTCAAATAAATAAAAAAAACTTTAGAAAAAAAAAATTTGTGATCTGTCAGTTAATATTGATCTAAACACTCCCTTTGTGAGTCCTGCAATACTGGAGAAACAGCCTGGACAGTAGAGTCCTGTAAATATCGGGTTAGAAATGGACTGACATGGGCCACAGGCTCTTCTAATAAGGATTCATCATTGAATGCACAGGGACTTTTGTGCCCTTTTTTTTTTCCTTTCTACTTTCTTTCAGGTCACACTGAATTACAGTCTAAGGCAGCACTGGCATCTATCCTTTTTGTTATGTTTTTTTTTGTTGTTTTTTTTTTTTGATAGACAATACCTGAAATTCCACCAAAGCCTGGAGAACTCAAAACGGAGCTTTTGGGACTGAAAAAGAGACAACACGAACCTCAAATTTCTCAGCAATAGAAACCTCAAAAAACTTAACTCTGCCAAGAACTCCATGAATAATATTATAAGTATTAAATATGTATTTTTAAAGTTTATTGAGTTAGCCGAGTTGTCTTTCAGCACCTAAAGCACTCCTCACGGCAGGAGGAGGTGCCCAGGTGTTAACTGATGCACTGAGATTTAATTATGGATTGACCAGTGTTTCTTGGAAACTGCCAAAGTATATATCATCAGCTTTTTGAATGTGGTTGAATACTTAGTCTTGAATATCTCGTGAGAAAGAATATTTACGGTGTTTCCTGCTCTTTTAATTCTGGTTTATTTCTCTGAGGAAGCTTGACTGTCATGAAAAATGGGAATTATAAATTAACTATAATAAAAGTGTCATTGACAATTAAAGCTTATGGTGTGAAGTTAATATTTCTCTAAAATTGGACACTGCTATTTGTACCAAACTGAATTAAGTTGAAATATTTAAAGTTTGAAGTTCTTTTGGAATTGTGTACTTAACAAAATTATAGCAGATGTCACTTGGACTGTCATAAGTTCTTTATCCCCAAATTTGAGAAACCATGTTACCATGTAGTTATTCTTTTAAAATAGGTGAAAAGCGTGAATGAGCTTCGCCATGGGGTGAATTGTGTCCTCTCCTCAAAGATGTTGAAGTCCGGGACGCCTGGGTGGCTCAGTGGTTTAAGCCGCTGCCTTCGGCTCGGGTCGTGATTCCAGGTTCCTGGGATCGAGTCTCACATCGGGCTCCTTGCTCAGCGGGGAGCCTGCTTCTCTCTCTCTGCCTCTGCCTGCCTCTCTGCCTGCTTGTGTTGCTTTCTCTCGCTCTCTTTCTGACAAATAAATAAATAAAATCTTAAAAAAAAAAAAAAAAAAGAAGATGTTGAAGTCCTAACCCGCCCAGTACCTGTTAATGTGACCTTACTTGGAAATAGAGTCCTGCACATAAAATGAAGTTAAGATGGGGTCATTGGGTTGGGTCCCCAATCTAATTTAATGTCTTTATAGGAGGAAAATGCCATGTACAGACAGACACCGAGGGAGAGCACCGTGTGACAACAGATCAAAGATTGGAGTCATGGAAGCCAGGAATGCCAGGGATGGAGAGCCTTCACCAGAAGCCAGAAAGGGGCAAGGAGGGGGTTCTAGCCAGAGTCTCAGAGGATGGTCCTGCTGACACCAGGATTTTAGATTTCTGCCCTCCAGAACTCTTGAGAGAATACATTTCTGTTGTTTGAAGCCATCTAGTTTGTGATACTTCGTTATGGCAGCCCTCGGAAACTAAAACAAATATTTCAAGTCTTTCTCTGAGTCTATAAATAAAGGACAAAAGTAATTTATAGAGCAATTGGCTTTCCATTTAGGGCTGTTTTTCCAAAAGAAGTTTTTCAGAATTCTGTGTTCTTAAAGGTAAGATCTAGGCTTGCTTCTTAGCCAGTTAGCCAATTGCTACATCACATAAATCTTTGGGGTCATTGTTGAAATCTTAAAACCGGAAATGCAAACAAAATGTTTGTGTTTTATTTGTTGTAGTAAATACCCTTTTTGGTTTAACAGTGTAAAGCAACTAAATGAAATGGTTTATTTCTAGTCTATATACAAGCTCTTTCTTTTCTGCAGCTGTGTTATTTGGTACCTTACCAAATTCTTCAACACATGAGGAGGATCTTTCTGTCGATGATGGATGAGCAGTGGCTCACTCCAGGGAGAGGGTTGGAGAACAAAGTTTTGAGTTGAGACTGGTTGTTTGTTGATATTTACTATGACCTTGTGATGAGACTTTTTCTGGAGCAAATTTCATAGCTGCCATTAATTGAATACTTTTTTTCTTTTTCTATTTTTTTTTTTAATTTAAAAATTTGTTTATTTTAGGGAGAGAGAGAGAGTGTGTGCAAGCGCAGGGTGGAGGGGCAGAGGGAGAGGGAGAGTGAGTGTTCGAAGAGGACTCCGTTTTAGGCACGTAGCCTGACACAGGGCTCGATCCCAGGACCTTGAGATAATGAGTTGAGTTGAAACCAAGAGTCAGTCACTTGACTGACTGAGCCACTCAGACACCCCAAATACTTATTTTCTTAGAATTTTATACTTTACCCCTGAAACAAATAATACATTATATGTTAATTAAAAAATGAAAATGAACATATTTTAAAAATTCTATACTTTACAAATGGTGAATCTTGCCACAGCCAATTGCAAGAGTTTTATAGCAGGCTAGAAAAAGTTTGACTTTGTTTTTTTTGGTTGAAGGAATTAAAAAATGGTTTCCAAAACTCAGTAATTCTAACTTTGGGGCCTAACTCCCTCAAATAATATGAATTCCCAAAGGTTTTAGGAAGGATACCTGATTTTAGTATAAATCAATAATAAAATCATTTTTTTAACTCTCAACTAGTTTCATCAGTTGAATTTACTAGGTGCAATTTTTTTTCTCTGCCAACGAGCATTTTCAAATTCTATTTCTCCATTAATTTTAGTATATGAACACGAAACTGGTGAACTTTGATAATGCATTTTGTAGCTATCAGTGAGGAGAGACCAGTCATCACTTTCCAGAATAAAGAGCTAGGGATGTTGCTTACTCTTTGGAAGAAGAAAGGATCAGCCCCTTGGGGCCAGTTTGTGCACAGTGGAAGGTCCCCACCCATGCCCTGGGTGGACCATATGGTCCAATGCAGTGAACCATACTTTAAAGTCATTCACTCCCCCTCCCCGTCCATTCCTTTCATTGACAGGTACAGAGTGACCTGGTCTGGCTATTGAGAGAAAAAGTCATGATTTGAATCCACTTCTACAAGACAATGGCTTTATGAAGGGGGAAAACTGATTTTCTAGCTATTAAAAATATACTGAAAGTAGAAGTGCCATCGTTTTCAATACATCCTGATTCTGATGATTCTAAGTGACTTTCACCAAGGTATCCTTTCTTGAAGTTGACCCCTATTGTGAAAAATATGCATTGTGGTGACCCTGGAAATGCATTAGTAGATTCTCTGAGGAAAGGCACTGGATGCTTCTCACTGAGCAGCCTTCAGTTGTCTTAGCTTCTGCAGGGACTTTAACAGCTCAAAGCCATGCCTCCTGCAATTCAGCACAACTCTCGAGGGGCCTGAGGGGCCTGTTAGCTCCCTTCCCTCTGAGCTGAGTGGGGCTCTTTGGCCCTGCACTGCT
The DNA here is from genome assembly GCF_010015895.1 of Lontra canadensis. NCBI lineage: Eukaryota > Metazoa > Chordata > Mammalia > Carnivora > Mustelidae > Lontra > Lontra canadensis. The sequence continues at coordinate 12,439 of NW_022631294.1, forward strand.
TCTCACCTCCCTCTGCTCCATCCCATTTCCTTTCCTTCCATAGGTGCTGATTCAAGGGCATTCTTTAATAGCCTGTATACTAAACTCCATTTCAGTGCTGCTTGGAGAACCAAATCTGTGACTTACACAAACCAAAAATTCAATGTAGTACTAGGTTGTTAGGTCAAACAGGTGTATATTGACATAGCTGCTTGTTTTTACCCAAAACTATGGGAATAGGATGCTTTCCAAGCTTCCTGCTATAAATAGTATACACTCAGAATTTGTAATTGGGAGAATAATGAGGAGCAACTTCCAGATGCTATTAACCTAATGCAATCCGATGGCTTTTCTATAGGTCTTTATTAAAAATTAAAAATTATGGTGACCAAAAAATTGGAAACAAATATTATGATTAATGGCTAATATAGTGTTGTATCATGAAGGGAAGCTGTACCTTTACAGCATGTTTCCCTATGACTGGGCTCCCATTTTCTTATAAAGGAAAGGAAACAGATTTTTTTTTTTTTTAAGATTTTATTTATTTATTTGACAGAGATCACAAGCAAGCAGAGAGGCAGGCAGAGAAAGAGAGAGGAAGGGAAGCAGGCTCCCTGCTGAGCAGAGAGCCCGATGTGGGACTCGATCCCAGGACCCCGAGATCATGACCTGAGCCGAAGGCAGCAGCTTAACCCACTGAGCCACCCAGGCGCCCCAGGAAACAGATTTTTAAAAATCAAATTATCTTTCAAAGTGATTATTGCAAACTAAGCCTAGAAAAATAGCTTGGGTGGGAGGGGAGTAGGACACATAAGACAGACAAATACAAGAAGCCCAGAAAAGGGTCCTAAATTATCAGGAAAATCTAGTCCCTTACAAAACTTTATAGTACATAAAATTGATTTCCATGATCTTGGAGTATACACACATGATCTCTGAATATACAACTCAGGTATTCTCTCCCTAGCCAGTTAAAAATAGACTATCATTTCAGATGGCTATCAATTAGTGAAATTAGAGAAAACTATTTCTCTCATAAATATTACATTTCAGAAGGAATTAAATGATTGCTTGATGAGTATCATCACTCACTATCTACAATTTACCTGTTGTAGAATAATGGGTGTTTTGAAAGACACCCTTATTTTGGAATAGCTCTAGATTTACAGGAAAACTGCAAAGATAGTATAGAGCCCCATGTCCCCTTCCTGTTTCCACGAATGCTGGTCCATAGGTCAAAGCCAAAGAACCATAACTCTAGACTAAATTTTACCAGTTTAATCCAGGCAAAGAGTGCGCTTAGTTGCCAGGTCTTCAGTCTATTTCTGTCCTTGGTTTTGACCTTGAAACTTTGATAGAATACTGTTCACATACTGTGTGTCTGATGGTAAAGACAGCAGAACCTTTCTTACCACAGCCTGTCAAGGATACACAGCATCACTGGGGATATGAAACCTGACCACCAGGTTAAGGTAGTGTCTGCCAGGTTTCTCTGCTACAAAGTTACTATTTTCCCTTTTCCATCCTCTAGAGGACAGCCACTAGGCCTAGTTCACTTTCAAAAAGGAAAGGAGAATTAAGCCCCACCTCCTGGAAGGGGGAGTGTATCTGCATATATTATTTGGAATTCTTCTGTAAGGAACACTGTCTTTTCTCTACATAGGTGACTTTTAAAAATACTGATCTAAAAAAGAATTTTCTGTAATCTATATGAATTATTTTGTAAGGGAGAAAAAACCCCAGAACACAGGATTAAAAAGAAAAAAACAAGAGCTAAGTATGTACAATCATTATGAAGACAAGCAAGACATGGAATATTTGGGATCTTTTTTATTTTTATACACATGACAAGATTTTACACCAAGAATAGTCAGTTAAATAGTACAAATTTACATTCATGAGGAATGTTAAAAAAAATTCAACTAAAAAAACCCACTTCTGTCTGTGACCCACAATCCCAACATTTTACAGTGCAGGAGAGAAGGGGCTGGGGGGGGGGGCATCCAAAACAAGTCTCTCCCAAAAGAAAGGACTTAAATTTCACATTCCCTCTCCACACAGGATCCAAATGGTGAGAGTATAATTTATAATTCATCTTTTTCAGCTGTAGATTTCTGTGAAAAGAGAAAAATCAGAAGACATGAAAAACGAGCAGAAAAAATGTTAGTTCACAGAAGGTTCATGTGTAGAAAAAAACAACTCTTATGGGCCCTGCATAGTTCCATTATTTCAGAGGTAAGCTAGAACCTCACCTATAAATCTGAAAAATAATTTAGAACTCAACAATAGATCTATGGCCTCTGGACACAAATAATCAAGAATTTAAAATGGGGGGGGGGGGCGCCTGGGTGGCTCAGTGGGTTAAACCTCTGCCTTCGGCTCAGGTCATGATCCCAGGGTCCTGGGATCGAGCCTCATGTCGGGCTCTCTGCTCAGTGGGGAGCCTGCTTCCCTTCCTTTCTCTCTGGCTGCCTCTCTGCCTACTTGTGATCTCTGTCTGTCAAATAAATAAATAAAATCTTTAACAAAAAAAAAAAAGAATTTAAAATGGACCTACTGCTGCGATACAGCAAGGCAGAAGCAGGCGGCAAAGACTATAGAAGCCTTATGGGCTTAAAAAAATCTCTTTAACAAGATCTCAAGAATGGACGGCTAAAACAAACAAAAAGGAATGGGACGATGAAAGCATATACTTCATTTAGAGGAAAAAAAAAAAAAAAAAGGACTGGCTCTAGCTTTTGAATTTGATATTAGACGCCTGTTTTTTGGCGGATTTCCTGAAGTCTGACTTCTGGAAGCTACACAGGCCCAACACCAGAACTAAAAATAAGTTTGCCTAATTTTCCAAGAACTAAAATGCGAGCCCCATTCTTGACTTGCTATACCTTTACTGTTTCTTCTTCTTCGTCTGTTCCTGCATCCATTTCTTCTTCCTCGTCTTGCTCTGTGTCTTCTGCGGTGTCCTCTGTTGTTTCTTCAGGTTCTTCTTCGGGTTCTTCTTCCACCTGAGGGCAACATGTATGAGCTCATTCATGGATCCAGTATTTTGGGTCTATTTTCACTTTATTCATTTAAATGTGTAATATTATAATTAACTTCACTCCTGTTCTATCCACAACTGTAGAGTGAATATGCTAATTAGTTAACAGTCATGCTAACAAAGGGAGACAGATTAAAAAAAAAAAAGTCTATGAAAGGGGAATTTCTTATTAATTCTAGCAGTGTGTGACACTGGAGGATTTGAACAGTCCATAAATTATTTCAAACCTTTGCATCAGGGTCAATGTTTAAACTCAGGCGAAGCATTCTTTCTATTCGATCTCCATAGGCTTTAGTGTCTGGTAATAGATATCCCGACCGCAGTGTTGCCGTTTCAAACAAAACCACAGCAAGATCTGAAACAGTTTTGTCATCTTCATCTTCCTAAGATGGAAGAAGGGACATCTGGTTAATATTAAAAGGTACAAAGTCCAATTAAAAGATAAAGGAGTGTGGCTGCAATATTACTCACCTTAACCCGTCGAAGCATGTCTTTGATCAGGGGGTGTCTGGGATTAATTTCGAATGTTTTCTTCTGGCTGGCATAGTAACTGGTAGGGGATAAAAATGACCATTAAGAAACATCAAATTTCACATGAGGAATTTAAGAGGCAGGGCGGGGGACTGTGGGGGGTTGGGAAGGAAAAAAATGAAACAAGATGGGATCAAGAGGGAGACAAACCATAAGAGACTCTTAATCTCACAAAACAAACAGGGTTGCTGGGGGCTGAGGGGGTAGGGATAGGGTGGCTGGGCTATGGACATTGGGGAGGGTATGCACCATGGTGAGTGCTGTGAAATGTGTAAGCCTGATGATTCACAGACCTGCACCCCTGAAGCAAATAATAATTATAGGTTAATAAAAAAAGAAACATCAAATTTCAGAATCCATACATTTTCCATGGTCTATACATTTTTACAATTACAGAGAACTCCTGGGAAAAAATCAACACTATTTATATCACTACACCATGCTTTGGCTTTTAAATAGGGATGGGCAAGGTGTGATAGAAGAGTGCTATAAAGAGAATTATTTACTAATGCATCTCAAGTGCCTAACAGCTTTGCTAAATGGATGAATGGATTTAGTGTCCTCTTCATCGACTCTTAATTTATTCTCACTGAACTGCAGCTCGGTGTCCCCCAGAGTTCGGAAACAACCAGGCAGCTTCTGCCTGTTGGGTCTGTTACTACCTTTTCCATGATGCCTTCACCAATATGGTTCCAGGACAAACTTTCTTCTATTGGAGCTCAGCTCTCAATGCATTCTAGTCTACCTTCCATCATGTTTGTCAGTTGTGACTGTCCTCCCTCCTACAGCTGAGGACAGGGAGGAACTACATCTATCCCTATCTTGGTATACCGGCTACAGATGCAGAGTTTAGAAGATTATGACTTGATCCATTATTCTACTGCCAGAAAGACAGCAGTGACGTCTACTTAGACCACCAAGGTAAAGACATAGTAGGTAAGTGCTGGATGGAAGGTAACTTCCCATTAATAAATGACTGAATTAGATAGACATTTATATAATAGCTACTATACTGCTGCAATGGGATGTAAGTAGAAACCTGTTTCCCACCTGAATTTTACTTTTTTTTTTTTTTTAATTTTATTTATTTGACAGAGATCACAAGTAGGCAGAGAGGCAGGCAGAGGGCAGTGGGGCGGGGTGGGGGGGCAGAGTAGGTTCCCTGCTGAGCAGAGTGCCCAATGTGGGGCTCGATCTTAGGACCCTGAGAGGATCTGAGCCGAAGGCAGAGGCTTAACCTACTGAGCCATGCAGGCGCCCCCTGAATTTTATAATCTATAAAATCTTGAGGGGGGCAAGACATGTAAGCAAGATGCCATTTTAGCATTTTAAAGTGGAAACCTTATACTTGTGGAGTCTCACTAAATATGGAGTGCACCTTATATAAAAAAATACAGATAGTTTTGGAATTTTGACAATGAAGACTACACATGTGAGAAGAATCCTAAGCTAGGCCTTGGGGAAATGTAGGATGATCAGAGAGCAAATAAAAAAAACATTCCAGGTGGGAGAAGGGAAAATGAAAGCAGGGAAGAAGTAATTTTCAAGACTATTGCTGTGACTTTAAAATATAAATTTGGCATATATATTCCTTGAAAATAAGGGATACTGAAGACCCAGTGTAACTCCAGTACTTAGCCCTTTAGTTCATAAACTTGTTCTCAGGGGCCTTTACCCTTTATTTTGTGGGGCATACTATTTGGGGGAATGGGAGATGGCAGTTTAAAAAAAGGACTGAATTCATTAATCAAAGGTCATTGTCATTAACCTCCTCTGTAACTATTAGTATCTAAAAATGTCAAAGAAGCCCAGATACCAGGCCAAATATATAATCGAGTGCAAAAATAAAAACAATGTATGTTGCAGATTAAGAAAATTTCCTTTTGTGTATAAAAATACCATAAAATAAATCATGAGCCCAACACCTCTCCTTTATCAGTCTAAGGTCAGAGGAATCCGTTTGTAAACTTGTGTCATCTAATACAGAGCAGTAGTGGTGGACGCTTAATGCCATCAGCTCTTTGTACAGAAGCTGACATCATCTGCTAAAGGCAGGCAGGACAAGAACAAACACCTTGCCAGGGACCTTCCCAAGGAGGCTTACTTGGTAGAGATGTCTTTGCCCGTCTGGTATGCTTGAGCTTTCATGATTCTCTCCATGTTGCCCGACCACCCGTACTGGCTGGCGACGAGAGCACATGGAGACTCTGTCAGACGCTGAGATACCACAGCCTTTTCAATCTTAGGATAAGAAACCAAAAGTGAGATACATGTAAGTACAAACAGTTAAGGTCATTCAGTAACTAAGGATTCAGCACGTAAGATCATAAACAGATGCAAGTCATAAAAATACCTCTTATCCAGATTTTTAGAATGTTCTTATCTTTAATAATCCGAATTTTTCAGTCAAAAAAAACTTTGAAGCACATAAAACAAATTTAAACAGCAAAAATTTAAGTTATTTAAAGAAAAAACAGTATTAACTACAAAAACTTTCAGTAACAAAGAAAAAACTGAATAATACCCATGGACAGAAAAACCACTGTTTTCCTTTTAATTCTTTGTAGCTTATAACACTTTTTAAATCTAATTAATTAATTAACTTATTTTTAAGAAGATTTTATTTATTTGACAGTGAGAGAGCAGAGGAGAGAAGCAGACTCTCCACTGAGCAGGGAGCCCAATGTGGGGCTTGATCCCAGGCTCCTGGGATCATGACCTGAGCTGAAGGCAGACACTTAACTGACTGAACCACCCAAGCGCCCCCATTTTTTTTTTCTTTTTTTTTCTTTTAAAGTAGGAGTACCTGGGTGTCTCATAAGAGTCTGACTTTGATTTTGGCTCAGGTCACGATCTCAGGGTTGTAAGACTGAGATCCCTCTGCTCTTCTACCTACTTTTTTTTTTTTTTTTTAAATAAAGATTTTATTTATTTATTTGACAGACAGACAGATTTCACATGTAGGCAGAGCACCAGGCAGAGAGAGAAAGGGAAGCAAGCCCCCGCTGAGTAGAGAGCCTGATGTGGGGCTCAATCCCAGGACCCTGAGATCATGACCTGAGCTGAAGGCAGAGGCTTACTTAACCCACTGAGCCACCCAGGTGCCCCCCTCTACCTGCTTGTATACTCTCTTAAAATAAACAAACAAAAAACCAAACAAAACAAAAAATAAAAAACAGGCTCCACACCCAATAAGGGGATCAAACTCAAGACCCTGAGATCAAAGAGTTATATACTATACCAACTGAGTCAGTCAGGCCCCTGTAGTTTATATATTTTAAGCTGGGAGTACCTGGGTGGCTCAGTTGTTAAGCATCTGTCTGCCTTCAGCTCAGGTCATGATTCCCGGGTCCTGGGACCGAGCCCTACGCTGGGCTCCCTGATTGGTGGGGAGCCTGCTTCTCCCTCTCCCACTCCCCCTGCTTACGTTCCCTCTCTTGCTGTGTCTCCCTCTGTCAATTAAATGAATAAATAAAATCTTGAAAAAAAATTTTTTTAAAGCTCAGCCTCACCAAAATTTAACAGTATTCAACACTGTTCTGTATTAACTTTTGTTGTTGTTGTTCTGTACAACTTTTAATGGTTACAAGGTAACCAGACGTAAAGTTTAATTTGTTGACAAAACAATTTTTAAAAAAGAAAATGGAGACGCTAAAATTTCACAAGTTCTAATTTCCTGAAAAATACCTTGTCCTTGAGGGCTTTATCTTTCATCCAGTTGAGCAGAGGCTCAAATTCTTTCTCAACTGCTTCACGACTCTCCTTCGTTTTCTCACTTTCATCAAATTTCACGCCTTCTTTGGCAACATTCTGGAACCTTTTGCCATCAAACTCAGGAAGAGCCTGAATGCAGTATTCATCCACAGGTTCTGTGAGATAAATCACTTCATAGCCCTTTTTCAGAAGTCGCTCCACAAATGGAGAAGATTCAGCCTATAAAATGAAGAGAAGTGATAAAGTTTCCAAGATTTAGCCTTGGCATACTTGTTCACCTTAGTATCTACATTTATATATACGAACAATCCCATTTGACAAGTGGAGAAATAAGAAGTGCAGAGAATATAATGACTTTTCTGTCAGTGACTGGCCTCATGATGACTCTAGTTCACCATGACGTTTTTTGTTTTCTTTCTCAAGAGTTGGCTATGTATCAGGATGCCTGACAGGAGTTCATCTCACCTCTTTTCTGCTGGACCCAGCCATGAAGTAGATTTTGTCTTGTTTCTCCTTCATTCTTTCCACATACTGGTCTAGACTGGTGATGTCACTTGGATGATGAGAAGACTGGAATCTAAGAAGTTTAGCAAGACGTGTTCGATTTGAGTGGTCTTCAATCACACCAAGCTTGATGTTGGTTCCAAATTCTTTCCAAAAAGTATCATTGTACTTCTCATCAGCAATCTTCTTGATCATGTCCAGAGTTTTACGAACAAGCTTCTTTCTAATCACCTAAATGAAATTAAAGAATAACTTATTAAAGAACGTCATCTCAAACTTTTGAGACCCTACCATATTTAAGACAGCAGAAGAATATTGAATATTGGTGAAAGATATAAAGACCAGGCACTGTCACTGCCACTTATCAAGCGGCAGGGAATGGTGAGCAAGCCTGTGTCACACTGAGCAGAAACGAAGTTGTCAGTGGAAACAGTCACAAGATCACTCTGACATTTATGTTCTATCTTTAGACCAGATAGTGGGCTTATATAGGTGTTTACTACGTAATTCTTTCAGCTTTTCTATCGGTTCGAAACTCTCATTAAATAGTAGGGAGAAAACAATCAGATTCTTAGGATTTAATAATTCCAGAGTAAAATTAAGTTCTTCAGCTAGAGAGCCAAGGACTAGTCTCCGTATCTGGCGACACCACTAACAGAACCTGTCCTCTGAAGCCCAAAGAGAAAAGCAGCCAGTCTCTTCCCAGAGACACTCACCTTAAGCAGTTTATGCTGCTGAAGAGTTTCCCGGGAAACATTCAAGGGGAGGTCATCTGAGTCCACCTTTAGATGGCAAAAGAAAAGTTCAGTGAGCAATAGAAACTGGGAAAAAACCAAACCAACAAACCCCAAAAATACTTCCATCCCTCATTTTTAAGGACCCCCTCCTCGTTATCTTTGGATACTTACAACACCCTTGACAAAATTAAGGTACTTGGGCATCATATCGTGGAAGTCATCTGTGATGAATACTCGGCGCACATATAGCTAAGCAGGGGGAAAAAAAAAGTCACTTTCTGGAAATTAAACTTTCAAATTCTAAACTCAGTTTTTACATTTAAAAACTCACCTTAATGTAATCACTCTTCTTAGATCCATATTCGTCAAACAGACCACGTGGAGCAGATGTAGGTACAAATAAAATGGATTTGAAGGTAACTTCCCCTTCAGCAGTAAAGTGGATATAAGCCATGGGGTCATCACTTTCCTATGGAAAGATGGCATTTAGTCAGGCATTTAGTCGTTCCAAAGGCACCAGAAAAAGGCAGTGCAAAGGCTAAGTGATTCATCATGTGGTACAACCTCAGCTAAGCCTTTATTTAGCAAAAAAAAGTTCTCTCACCAACAAAAATTGGGGGGGGGATGGAGGAAAGAAGAACAGTTAAGACTGCTATTCTAACTGGCTAGACATGGTGGTTTTGCTGATGATCACTGATCATCATCAATAAACCGCATCAGGGGATCTCCTAAACTCAGGGAAGAATGGATGAGTCTAGGTTCCACATTTGTCAAAGAACAGGGTAGAAAAATCATCTTGTCTCATCGACAGTATACAATGCTGCATGAGTGTACTGTTCAACCACGAAAAGTTCTCAGAACAGTTTTCTTCCGTTGGGATATGGACTATAGCAGTGGCTACAATGTGGTATGTAAATAAATAAAAAAACCAAATTCCCTAGATTTGCATTATCCATTACCGTACCCATTTGTGGGTACTAGGCACTTGAAATGTGGCTAATCCAAATTGGGATACATATGGGTTAAGTGTAAATACAAACAACCAAACTTTGAAGATATGGTACAAAAAACAAAAACAAAAACCCAAAAAACACCAAATGGGTCATTAATTGAATAATGATTACATGTTAAAATATTTTGGGTATGTTGGATTAAATAAAATATAAAATTTATATAAAATATAAAACATTAAAATTAATCACACCCATTTCAACTTTTAAAGATTGTATTTATTTGAGAGAGAGTGCCTGTGCATGCAAGCGAGCATGAGTGGGGGCTAAAGAGAGGAGGGAAGCAGACTCCCCGCTGAGCAGAAGCCCAACATGGGGCTAGGTCTAGAGATCATGACCTGAGCTGAAGGCAGACACTTAACTGACTGAGGCACCCAGGCGCCCTGTTTCAACTTTTAAAAAATGTGCCTATGTAGCTCGCGTTACATTTCTAATACAGCTATCCCAGAAGAAAGTATGTTACATTTGTATACACTTAAGACTCTTCATGGGGATAAAAGTGGAGGTAGAACCAAAAGGACAGTTTTAAGAAATAAAACTTAAGGGATGGTTGGATGTTAACATAAGGAAAACAAAGAAGGTGAAGGAACAAATCAAAAGAAAAAGATTAAAGAACAAACACAACCACAGCAAGTCAAGTTTTATCTAGCCATGCTAAATGTTTTGTACAAAATGCTGTATGAGGAAATATTAACTTGAAACAATCTTAATCAATGCTAGTTTTGTATTCTACAGTTAAAGGAAATAGGTAAGGAAACAAAGATCTAGTAATTATTCCTAAGCATACAACCTCACAATAAATGTTTGAGGTTTTACGTAGGCTTTTTTTAAAAAAATAAATATTTTATTTATTTATTTGACAGAGATCACAAGCAGGCAGAGAGGCAGGCAGATAGAGAGAGAGGTGGAAGCAGGCTCCCTGCAGAGAGCCCGATGTGGGGCCTGATCCCAGGACTCTGGGATCATGACCTAAGCCAGAAGCAGAGGCTTTAACCCACTGAGCCACCCAGAAGCCCCTTACGTAGGCTTTTTAAAGGTTACGTTAAAAGCCAGATGAAATCAACAAACATAAAGCAGAATCAGACCTATAGGTACAGGGAACTGACGGTTGCCAGAGAGGAGGGTAGGGGATGGACAAAACAGGTGAAAGGGAGCAGAAGATACAAGCTTCCAGTTATGGAATCAGTAAGTCAGGGGAATAAGCAGTACAGCACAGGGAATAGTCAATGATACTGTTAACAGTGTTGTATGGTGACAGACGGTAGCACATTTGTGGGGGAGCACAGCAGAGTACACAGATACTGAATCACTGTTGTACACCTGAAACTAATGTAACATTGTATGTCGGCTATCAAAAAAATTAAAAAAATAAAAGGTATTCATCCTTGAGTGGAAGAAAGCCACTAATGTTAAAAGCCATTCAATATAAGATCCGTTTTATGGAAATCATCCACCTACCTATGTAAGTAGTTAAATCTTTTCTGTAACACAGACCCCTTGGCCATCTGGTAAAGCCTATGCCTCCTCAGAGTAAATTCTTAAAATGCATACGTAATATAAAACACACAAGATTAAAAAGGAAACCAATTGTGTTGAAACAGTTATAAAACAATCAAAAACCACTTTTGATTTAGTAATGTTCATCACATTATTCTAAAATAATACTTACCTTTGAAAATGATTTGTAGAAAGCTTTGTATTCATCATCTTCTACTTCTTTTGATGGTCTCTGCCATATTGGTTTGATGTCGTTCATAAGTTCCCAATCCCAGACGGTTTTTTCTACCTGAAGTTAAGAGTACATGGTCAGCCAGCCACAGTAATACCGGCAGGAACCATAGCCTTAGAACAGTTCAGATGAATGTGCGAAGCACCGAAAGGCATTGCTAAACTACTGTGGCTCCTGCCAATGGGATAAAAAATCTAAAAATAATTCTCTCAACATTTAAGACTGATCTATAATGCAAAGAAGGCAACCCGTTATTATAACTGACAGAAAGCCAATTAAAGGTTTTTTCCATTATTAAAGTAGCTACAATGTTACTTCTTGAAAATACCTGTTTTGAGATTAGAAGGATATATACACATTAATTATTCCTACTTCAGGACTTACAGCAATCTAACATCTTACAATAAATATTCCTCAAACCTACCATTACTTCCACCTGCTCTGCCACCTGAAGAGGTCAGAGAGCTAATATTATGGTTAATATCTATATGACAAAAGATGCAGAAAGATTTTTAAGATTTTAAAACTTGGAAATTGATAAGCTTGTCCTGGGCAATATATAGAACTCAGAAAACGGCCTAAAAATGATCTGTGTTTGCTACTTAAAACTTCCCACAGGCAGAAAACATACACACTAGCAAATAAACTTAGTTCTTGTTTTTAAGTTGGGCCTATAGACTTAACATCTGGAGAAAAAAAGACCTTAAAGAATTAAAACTTAACTCCGATCAGTCTGTGCATACTTGGGGTTCTGTGTTTTCTCAAACATGTCCTGAACAACACTTTAGTGTGGAGATGAACCAGACTTACTTTTTTGGTTTTTGGTTTTTTTTCCTCTTCTTCTTCTTCCACTGCAGCTTCATCATCAGAATCTTCTTTTTCTTCTTTTGCTGCTTCTTCTTCCTCCATGGGCTCCTCAACAGTTTCAGTCTGTTGAAGGAGAATTACAGTTAAATTCTTTTATTTCATAATGCTGTCTAGCGAGTATGAAATGCAATTACAGCTCAAAAAAATAGGTCTTCAATATGCAAATCCTGAGTATCCTGCACTGAAAGAAACACACTGAGCCTTTGTTTTTTTTTAAGTGTTATTTAAATATATGCCCACATAATACACATAAATTTTATCAGTGTAGATTTACCTTGCTGCTCCACACATAAATTGGGAAGTTTATAAACTGTGAGTATTTCTTGACGAGATTTTTAATTGTGTCCAATTCAAGGTAATCAGATGCTTCTTCTTTCAAAACTAGTCTGAAAGGAAAACAGGACATTTATAGAAAGACATCCTTGGTTTAAAAGATTTGATTATAAATTCATTCAAAATACCTTCCAGACAAAGCTAATGGCCAGGAGATCGGTGTAATCCAGGATGGCCCATTTTTCATGTTAAAAACTCTTATCACCAATGATGGTTTCTGAGCTAAACATACCTAACAGGAGTACAGTAGCGGGAAGAATCTTCCTTGCGTCCCTCAAGTGGGAAATATCCTTAGTTCCAAGAAAACAGTGCAAATGTTCCAATCTTCTGAATATGTTGGGTTTTTTGTTTAGGTTTTGTGTGTGTGTTTAGTTTTTTCATTTGAAGAACCGAAATGTTAAATTAGCTCAAGGTGAGAAGGCACTGGGGCGCCTGGGTGGCTCAGTGGGTTAAAGCCTCTGCCTTTGGATTCTGGGATCGAGCCCTGCATGGGGCTCTCTGCTCAGCAGGGAGCCTGTTTCCTCCTCTCTCTGCCTGCTTGTGATCTCTCGTAAATTAAAAAAAAAAAAAAAAGGTAAGAAGGCACTGAAACATTCTGGAGAAAAATGCAATGACATGCACTTTGATAGTTACTTTAGAAATCTAATGATTATCATAGATGGCGAACCCAGGCGCACCTGGCTGGCTCAGTTGGAAGACTGTGAGATTCCTGATCTCGGGGTTGTGAGTTTGAGTCCCATGTTGGGTATGCAGATTACTTAAAAATAAAACTTTAAAAAAAATTTTATCTCCTATAGAGAGTGAACACTTAAAAACATGTTCTTTAAAAAAGCTAGGAAATTAATCTTATTATTTATATCTCCACTGTCCAAAACAGTACTCAGATTTCATTTTAAATAAAATTTAAAGCTAGTTCTTTAATTGCACTGCCATATTCTAGGTATTCAGTAGACAAATGTGGCTAGTAGCTGCCATACCAGATGGTGCAGAGGTAGAATACTTCTAGAGCTCTACTGGACAGCACTGGCTTAGATAATTCTAATACTGAACATCGCAGCATTGTTTCTTCTTCCTTACTGTCCCTTCTGCAAATCCCTCTTCCACTCACCACTAACAACACATCTTTAACATACCCTCAAACACAGTGTGGAGCACACGTTTTGGTGTTTGTGCTCCCAATAAATAAATATGCCCAATGTTGTATCATGCGTCCCTTCTGGCTTCAAAAAGCTTACAGTTTAGTGCCATTAACAAGAGGTAGATAGTTCATGATGACGCAGCCTAATGAAGGGGCCGAGCCTCTGGTTTCAGAACATGTTTCTTAGTGGTGTGGGGCTGGAGGAAAGTTCAGTTGTGGATGCAAGTTCAAGATGATGGTTACATCTTAGAGATATTCAAAAGGCCACTGGATATATGAATAAAGAACCCAGTAGGGAGATTTAGACCTAGATCTCCAATCTAAGATTGGCAAACTATGGCTGGCACCCGTAAGAAATTTTACTGGGACACCTCATCATGTATTGTCTATGGTCACTTTTGAGCAAGAACATCAGAGTTGTGACATATGACAGATCTGTCCAAATGCTTAAAATATTTATTAGCTGGCCCTCGGGAAAAAGTCAGCTGACTCCTGATCCAGACTAAGAATAGAGATTTGAGAACCCTGAGCAAGCACTGGAAGCCAAATCCATCATGGTAAGAAGACTGCACAAGGAACACAAAAATAATGAGGAAGGGCTGACAGTTACCTTTGAAAGAGAGATACTGTCAACATTTAAGCAACAGGCAAAGTAAACAAAAAGATATTCAGGGTCATGGAAACGAGGTACTAAGAGGATGGTATTAAATAGATAGCAAATTATGTAGGAAACAGAAAAGGAAAACTCAGGAAAAAAAAACCCTATTGCTGGGAGCAAAGTCAATTTAAATTTCACTAAAATTGACTAAAAATCGACTGGATTTAGCAACATGATTACTGGTGACTTATTTCAATGGAAAGGTGGTAGATAACGTCAATGCCGGACTATAGAAGGGGGCGTGGCATCACCTCTCTTCTTTCCCCACTGACACTTGAACATGTTTACATTTTGATGGGAAAGAAGGAGTGTGTGGGAAAGAGTAACTTCAAAAGATGGGGTTGGAATTAATTTATGCTTAGCCTCTGAGGAGGTAGGAGGCAGGCAGCAGATCAGCAGTAGTGACCAGCCTTAGGGAAAAATGTAGAATACCTTCCTCACAGTAGGAAGGACAGAAGCAAATGTACTAGTTTACTGGATGCTAATTTCATGATCTCCTTGAATCCTCACAAACTTGCTCATAAGAGTACAGCAGGGGCTAATTTAGGGGTGGGAACAGAAGTAGGTAGGCACTCAATTGTTTGATGGCTTCTATTTTATTAGTCAAATAGAAGATGAAATCATGTTTAAGGTGGGACCTTGACCTCATCAGTTTCTTGCCTTTTCTTTCCTTCTTCCTTTGGCCATTCTAGACTGTCAGTTCCTTAAATGGGCCTCATGTCTTTGGAACTTCCAACCTACTGTGCTTGCTGCCTAAAATACTGGAACCTAACTTACCACGATTTCAGAAAGTCCTTCTGATAAGGGAAGTGTTCTCTAGCTTCCTTTCTGGCACTTGCCACTCTGAAATCATCTCACGTTTTTCTTCTTTACTATATCTAGCCACATGGAAGCAGTGACTGCACTGGTCTTACACCCCACTGGAGTCCTAAACCCTAGCAGGTGAAAGGCACTCAAATGATTATCCGCTGATAAATGCTGGGGTAGGAGGACTTGAAGGAAAATGGCAACTCTGCTCAGGGTCTGCAAGGTTTCACTCACTCATCAGCGATCCATGCTACCTGCACGAAGCTGTCCTGATTACCCATATTCACTCCTAGAAACATTCGCTGGTCAAGTGTTAGGCTCTGGGAATGGAACAGTCAAGCAATGTTTGCTTCCATGGAGCTTCCATCTAGGTACTCTCACCTGTCTCTCACCTGAGACATCAACCCTCTTGGGATGTCATTTTCTAGCTCATTGTAGTGAAGAGATGAAATTTACCTATGTTCCCTTAACACCTAACAGAGAGGGCATGGGGGTGTAACTATTAGTGATGCTTCCAAATGACAGCAGGAGAGAGGACTGTGAATAACGGAGGCAGAGAAAGGTAAATTGGGAAGAGTTAGTAAAAGTACTAAAATGACTCATTTAATTAGTCTTTGTTAAAATACCATTTATGAAAATGAATACAGGAACTATTCACCTTCTAGGGTGAAGAACACTGGTCAAAATGATAGATATATACTTTCTTATACTCTATTTAAAAATTCTTATGTTGAGAAAATTTAAAACTGGATTAAGAAAAAAAGTTGAGGCTGTAGGCACATTTTTACCTGGCAACAAGCAAGCCAAATGGCCTCTGAAATGGGATTTCTCTGATGTGGCCTAAAGCTGGTAGCTTCATATAGCTCTGTATTTACTTGTCCTTCCCTAGGTATTAAGGAAATTTAAGTATCTTGTTATATTTGTGGGGGTGGGGCAAAAAGCCGCTGTTTACTTCGCAGTGCTATGAACACCAAGAGACCCTGATCATGAGATCTGCCTCATCTATACAAGTAACGGTTACTGGCTTAAACCAAATTCTAGTTTGAATTCAACAATCTGCAACCATCCTCAAAGGAGACATCTTCTTCTGAAGAACTCTCATTAACTTTCTTCAACCTCTTTATTTGTACCCTTTCTCTCCAACCGGTCCCCACCCAGTGCCAATTACTGCCATAGTTCAGTACTTTCAACAGTCGCTCCCAGAGTATCCTCTCATCCAGTCCTGCCACCCTCCACATCCATCTTCAGAAAACCTTAAAAAAGCTAATCAAAATGTCTATCATTGTCACCAACTGAGAGGAATTTCTTTAATCCTGGGAACATGCTGTGCGTCCTTGCCTTTACAGCCATAATCGTCCGCAGATCTGATACTTCTTTCCCAAGTCTTGCTTCTCGGGAACTCTTGAATCAACCCACTTCTGTGACGCCTTCAATTTGCCTTCTCCCCTACAGGAGCTAACCCTTCGACTTTTGCTATGTATAGCAGCCATTATAAAACTCTTTGCCCTTAGGCGGTCCTTAAAATACTTCCTCAGGTGATGGGAACAGGTCAATTTTATAGAAAAGGAATGAAAGCCCAGAATGAAAGCTCTGGTATGCTCAGAGTCAAGATCCTCACTAGGACGGTTACTTCTTATTAGGAATCAGTAATACTCACGTAATTGTTGTTCCCCGTCCTAGAGTGTTTCCTCTTGGGTCAGCAATTACAGAAAATTCATTGGAGTCAGACTCCCAGATGTGCTGGGTATCGTTGTTGTGTTTTGACGTGACAATAACCTTATCGGCTACAAGGAAGGCAGAATAGAAACCGACACCAAACTGGCCTATCAATTCAGAAGTTGACTGGCCATCTTCTTGTGCCTCAGTCATTTTGTTTAAAAACTCGCTTGTTCCAGACTTGGCTATGGTACCAAGGTTTTTAACTAGCTCTTCCCGGGTCATTCCTACACCAGTGTCTGTGACATGTAGCAGATTCTTCTCCTTGTCACACTGAAAGCAAGACAAGAACAGGACAGTTTTATTTAATACTCACAGTATGACAAGTAAATACTGGGCTTTATATTCAGAAACTACCGGCTTTGGGCAACCTCAATTCCAACACAGAAAACTAAACTGGGTAACTTTTCTCCATATAGTATTTTATGGCCTTTTCAGAAAATGTGCACCTTATATGCAATCATCTTTCTTTATAGAGAATAACCTTAAATTCAGTGTATTTGAGAAAGTATCAATATAAAGAAGACAGAGACTGGTCTAAATTTCAAAGGGCAGAGATAGAACTAAACAAAACAAGTTATTTTTGAAAAAAAAATTAAGAAAAATAGAATTTTATATTGTGACTATTTCTTTCACAGAAAATAAAAAGGTTCAAAACTTGAATGACTAACGTTAGATTCTATGGTGATCAATGTTCTTCACTAAATACTCCCAGCTCTGTCTTCCAGAAACATAGAAGGAATATGCTTCCTTCATTTTTGGTTATTAAGGCCATGTGACCAGTTCTGGCCAATGATCTGCAAGTGGGAGTCAAGAATGTAGCTTTCAGATTAGAACCTTTATGGGATGGGAGACCCTTCAAGCTCTCTGTACCATGGCAACAAGCTATACTCCAGATGGTGGCTACTCAATCAGCCTGTGTCTAGGAGTGAAGATGATACAAAACAAAGGCCACAGTGGCCTGTGGTTGATGAGTTAATCCAGGGGTTAGAAAACTTTTTCTGAAAAAGGGCCAGAGAGTAAATATTTTAGGCACGTGGGCCATATGGTCTCTGTTACAACTATTCAAACCCACTGTGTAGCACAAAGGCAGTCATAGCTAACACCTAAGTGTGAAACCCCAATTTAAGCCCCTGGGCTTGGGGGGTTATCTGTTACTGCAGCCTAACCTGACCTACCTTGACTGATTCAGATTCCCTATACCTATGGACTCTTTTTTTGCTTTAGAAGAAAAAGTTTTAAGTTCAAAGCTTACCTTAATTTTGACAGTTAGTTCCTCATTTCCAGCAAGAGCATTTTCATCAGTCAGTGATATTAACCTTATCTTATCTAAAGCGTCAGAAGCATTTGAAATCAGTTCTCTCAAGAAAATCTAAATGGAAGCCAGATTTAACACACACTTTGATTACCCTCAAGATATATAAAACAGCAAATTTAATGTCAAACTCATGTACAGAAGGGTTCTACTGTCTTGGTAAAAGGAGGTACAGCTCTTTACACATAAGACTGTAACAACTGTAGGGAATACCCAAACTGGTAAGATTAGTAACACTCTAGTCTCACACTAGTGATCTTTATGTATGTAACAAACAGGACTTGGTTTGTGTGGTTGCCCTCAACCCTGTTTAGCAGACTATGAACATATTTGGAGGAGAAAGGACAAAAGGAAAATGTCCAACCACCACCCCCCACAAGTATCTAGCAGTAATTTTTATATATACTGGGTATTTAAACTGTGCTAATAACTACTAACTTGGGAGTTACTACCTAAGTATATTTATTATAAAGGTAAACAAGTATGCTACTGCACAGAGAGAAAATAGTATTATCCCAACTACACTGTTGCTTACCTCTTTATTTTTATACAATGAGTTGATGATAAGTTTCATCATTCTATTAACTTCAGCTTGGAAGGCAAATTTTTCTGACTTCTCTCTAAGTTCTCTTATTTGGGATGCATTTAATCCATCCAACTGAATAGCTTCTTCCTCTCTAAGGAAAAAATGTTGATAAACAACTATTGCATTGCTTACTTAGTTCCCCCTCAAAACATGGGATTCTGTGATGAAAGCACAGTGGTCTCAGAGGATTGTCTTAAGGGTTAAAAGGGTAAAATGGAAGCCTATTATAAAATACTACCAATCCACTATTTCTGTTATTTTCCCACAGTAAAATTTTATCCCCTTAGCACTGAGTTATAATACTCAGTTCTTAAAACAGTCAGAAAAATGAACATGACTTTCCTCTACTAAAAATAAAAAGGAAGGTCATACTTCTATGTTCCCTCGCATGTGGGGCTGCCTCTTTGCCTGGGAAGCTTTGGCCTCTAAGGCTCTACAAAAACTGTCAATGAAGTCCCAGGGGTCAACTTTGAAAACACTACTCAACTGAGAGAAATCTTTTTTAAAATTATGAAGTTTAGGGGCACTTGGATGGTTGAGTCAGTAGAACACGCAACTCTTAATCTAGGGGTCAGGAGTTCACATCCCACAGAGGGGGCAGAGGTTAAAACAAAAACTACTACATTTACACACTTACTGCATATAAAACCAATGGGTCTTCGGAAAGTCACAGAGCTTATATTCTGCAATCTTCAAAAGAAATTCATCCCATTCTGACCAGTCATTCTAGGGGCAAGTTAGGAGGTACTTAGGGATGACCATGCCTCATCGCCCTAACATTTTCTTTGACCGTTTCTTAAGTATTCAAATTTGGGGTGTTACATGCCATCTAGACATCTGAAGAAAAGATAACAAGCGATTATATTCCAGTGTTCGTAAGGGCTAATCTGTTTCAAAAGAACACAAACCTCTGTACTACTTCATCATCTGTCCTTGAACCTTCTCTACTTTTACCCAGATCCTCTTCCACTGTACCATCCACATCGACTTCATCGTCAGCTCGGACCGACCCTGAAAGATTTCACACCAGAAAACTCTTAAACCATGGTTGCTTCGTGTACTTCTCAGAAGAAAAAAATCAAACAGGGCAAGAGTAGGGGGTTGCAAAATTCAGGGGTAAATATGGGAGGTGGGGTCGGAGGAATGGATCCACTAGTTTAAAGACCCACTGTAAAGCCCAACTTGGTAGATTTCCTATTTAAGTTCAGATCCTGAGTCCTCCAGTAGATTCTGAAATACGGAGGCTGCCATGTCTGGTGAGCGGCCCTCGGCCCTGGGATGCTTTATAAATAAAGTTTGGCAGACTTGATACCAGGTCCCTTCTACATTCACACGTGTTGCGTGCAGGCCGAGGCAAGGCCTCCCGACTGACATGCCAAAACTTAGACCTGCAATACCGCAGGTCAAACTACAAATAGAATTTGTGCAACCACTGCGAGAGGAACCGAAATCGGGCCCAACTGAGCGAGGGAAGAGAGGAGAGAAGCTCGAGCAAAAGTGAAGCAAACACGCTGACACCGCCTTTCTTCTGACTCAGAGCCCCACAGTCCCCAGTCCAGCACCTAAGAAAGGAAACCCACGTTCTGACTCGCAGACTGGGCGCGGGGGTCCCCAAGCTCAGAGGGCCAAACGCTCCTGCGTCGGACAAAAACCCCCCGGAAGGGGCACCCGCAAGGCTCCCAGGGGACCAAGAGCCCGAGAGGCGCCCCACCCCAACTTGCTCGAGACCTCTAAGCACGAATACTAGGAGATGAGCACGAGAGTTCAATGTTCTCGGTCCTCGCTTTTCCCTTCCACAGAGGAGAGTGCGCGAACTCCCCTGAGCCTCTTTCGAGGAAAGGCGATGAATTCGCCTCGGCCCAACTGAGGCCCCGTAATCCCCCTCCTAGGCTCAACGCCCCCAGAACCTTCGAGAAGAAGCCGCGCTTGAGGAATGGGGGGGCGTCCGGGGGTGCCCGCTTCTCTGGGATCACTCACCGAAGGTCAGCAGGACGCAGGAGAGGCCCAGCACCCACAGGGCCCTCATGGCGCGCGGCCGGTGAGAGTCTCAAGTCCCTTTAGATCGCAGGAGCCGCCTCCACCCCCCACCACAGGGCTCAGATCCTCACACCACTAGCCGCGCGGTCCGCCCACTACCCCCAAACAGGTCGGGCCGCTTTTCACCCCAGCCTCTCGCGGGCGGGGGACGGGAAACACGAACCCACCAATGATGCCGCACCACGCACCCCCTCTACCCAATGGGGACTCGTGGGGGGGACAGCAGTGTACCAATCAGAGCTGTCCAGGTGCGGTGCCCGATGCCCGAAGCGTGGCTCCCTCCGATTGGTCATCCGTAGTCTCTCATCTCCAATCAAATGACTCCGCGGGCCCTCTCACACGGGACCGCCCCTTTGCCTGGGTAGCTTTGGCCTCTCAAGGAAACGGACCAATGAACGTCAGCACAGAAACACATCCCTCGTTTTGGAGAGGTCGCAGAGGAGCCACTTCCGGAACCTTGAGCACGTTTATTCGGTGACCAGGGGAAACGGTAGTCATGGCAACGGTTCTTCGCTTCCTCCATCTATGCGTGGGGTCACGTTGGGAATGATACCCGCGCGCCTTTTCGCAGCCAACTTTCTCTTTGGCCGTGCATCCCGGAGAAGAGAAACACGTAAGAGGTTGAAAAACCCCGGAGTACTTTTTAGAAGAAGGCGGTGAGGAACTACAGTTCCCGGCATGCAACCTACCGGGGTGGGGTGGGGTACGCTGCATTGCATGTTGGGAATCGTAGTACTTGGCCTGTGGACGAGCTGCGTAGTTTATCTCTGCGGCATTTCCCACCGTGTCTTTGCTGTGATTATGTACTGCGTGTTTTAGAACTTACGTCTTGTTCTGACTGTAGTAGAGGTTTGTATTTATTCCAGGACTCTCCAGGGTACACAGCCTGTAGAAGCAGGTCTGGAAAGCTCCGACACCTTGGCCGCGGCCGCCCTGAGTTCGGGGGTCAGCCTCTCCCGAGTCCGGACTCCGCCTCCGGCTGGTAAACCCGCATCTGGCTTCTCTTGCGTCACTTGGGGGCCGCCGGAGCCCTCGCTGCTTCTCTGATTAAAGTGGCCGGAACCTGCGGCCTTTCTGGTCTGGTTTGCAGGAGAGGATAGTGGGGCCTCTTCCCCCCCCCCCCCCTTGAGGGAAACTGAGAGCAGCTTTGATGCCCTCAACTCCCTAAAGTTCAGAGGCGGTGACGGCGGCCTTAGAACCTATCGTCCGGTGGAGAGCGTGTTCGTAAAGTTCTGTCTAGCACAAAAAAAGGGGAAAAAAACAAAAAACAAAACAAAACCCTCGTTTACCCGGTGCAGGAGGATACACCTGCAGATATTTGAAAGCAAAACCTGTGGGGCTGCAAATGAGTGTGCAGCTTTGTAACTTCATAGAAATACCTACTCAGCGTTTAGAAAGACACAAAGGACCAGGTGTCTTTCCGTCAAGGGAGGTCCCTCACCCTAAGCTTGTGCCTTTGAAAATATCTTTTGTATCTATTTATCCTAGTCTTTACATACCTCTCCCCCCACCCCAACTTCGACCTTGTTTCCAACAAAAAACACCCCCTTCCTTGTTGCTTCCCCCAGGAAAATGGAACTTTGAATTTGTTTGTAGATATTCCTTCGAATTCCTGAAAACAAGCTTTTCAGTGACAGGCTATCATAATCTTTTTGCAACTTCCCCTGTTCAGGTTTGCCAATCTTAATCTTGTGGTTGGTGTTTACACATTGTGGTGGTGACTTATTTACATCTGCTCAAATTACCAACATTTGTTACTAGTAAGCAAAGGTGCCTTACAAAGCTTTTTAAAAAATGCTTTTGTGCTTTATCTTTTTTTTTTTTAGAGTATACCAGGGTGAGAATTACATTCAGAAATCTCAAATAATTGGATTTTTTAATATTTAACTCTTTTTTTTTTTTTTTTTTTGCTTTCAGAAAAGATGAGTTCTTTCACTTTTCTGCATTTCACAACTCAACTTTTTCAGCTCTTTCTCTAGCTCTGAACAAGTAAGCAAAGTTCTGAAATTGCAAATTCTATCTTAACGGGTCAGTGGTGCTAGTTGGTGTTGCACCTGGGGGGGAACTGAGAATGAGACATGTCCTCCAAAATAGAGCCAATGCTTGTGAGTAGATGTTTCACCGGATGATGGTGGGAATTTATGAGGCAGGCAGGATGTAAGACATAGACTGGCAGAAAATGGCCAGCTGTTGCCTGGCTTGGCTCTACCCCTTTAAGACAGGATCCCTATCTTTGCGCCTTGTGCAAGGAAAGGACAGCTTATTCAGATCCCAGGCTCGCTTATTCTCAACTGGGGTGTCCACCTCTTCTGACTTTTTACCCATTATTGATTCTCACTTCCCATCTTGGTCTAGTTCCTCTCGAACTTATAATCCAGGCTGTTACTAAACTCCCTACCTTTGGATCTGATTCCCTTGCTTCCTAATTTTGGTTTTTCCCTTTGACACTGTATATCCATAGACACCATGGGAAACAACTACCTTTGGTATTGTTGGTAAGTCTCTTCTTGCAAGAGAAAATCATATAGACAAAGGGGTGCCATTACGGGCAAAGGTGTTGCTAACCTGGTAGACAGATGTAGTCCAGCAGTGAGGAGGCAGAGTACAGACCCGGGAGATTAAGGTAGGAAAGCACTTGGAATTAGGGAGCTTAAGGAATGGGAGTGAGCACCAAGGTGAATTTGTTAGCTGATTGGTTCATTCATTCATTCATTCATTCATTCAATTTAGCAAGTGTTGATCTGGTACATGCCAGGGGTTATGCAAGGTGCTGGCTGTATAAGGGTGAGCGATATAGATGCGGTCTCTGTGCAGAGCTTGAACAGATAGTAACAGCAGAGTTGCGTAAGTGCATGTATCTTATTTAAAGTGAAGCAAGGCTGTGAGGAATGACTGCAGAAGAGTATGAGGGGACTTTTTGGAGTGATGGAAGTGCTTTTGATCTTGATTTTGGTGGTGGTAAAAACACATGGCAGTAAAAGCTCTACACTTAAAGAAGAGTGGATTTTGTTATATGTAAATTGTACCTTGATCAAAGTAAGTGATAGCAGCTGTCATTCTAAACAGCAAAACACCAAAACCTGCTGCTTCAGTAGGAATCAAGAACCAGACAGACATGCCTGGTTTTGTCAGTATTGTCGCACAGTGTTTTGGAGGGTCTAAGACAAGAAAATGAAGTAATGGTCATTAATTTTAGGAAAGTCAAAGTCTTTTATTTTGGAATTCCTTCTCACTGGTGAAGTAACTGTATACGCTGGAAACCCAAGAGACCCTAGTTAGGGAGAAAACATTATAATGAGTATGAAAATCTGGTAAATTATTGACTGTACAATAAATATATAAACACCAATAGACTTGCTCTAATCTTGCAAAAAGCACACAGAAGTGGAAATTTCAAAGACTTCATGTAGGGGTACATAGGTGGCTCAGTTGGTTAAGCAACCAACTCTTGATTTCAGCTCAGGTCTTGATCTCAGGGTCATGAATTTAAGCCCCACATTGAGCTCCATGCTGGCCATGGAGCTTACTTTAAAAAAAAATAAATAAATAAAATCCAGTTTAGAAGAGAATGAGAGCACCTGTGAGCACACACTAGGGATGCAGGAAACCTTTGCAGATTGAGCATCCAGAAAATGCAACAAAAAGCCTAAGGTGTTTACCAGGCCTCCTCCTGCTAGGCCCTGAATTCCAATTTTTGTCTTTCTAGCACTAGCACTATGAGACTGCTGCTTTTCAGCATTGTGCTTTCTTCCAAGAATATAGGTTCCGGGTGGCATAAGAATCAGCAAGTATTTTGAGGGGAAAAGCAACAGAGAATGTAGGGCTCACTTAGCAACGCTTCCTTTCTTTCTGGAATCTTGTCTCCTCAAATCCTGATGCCTTTAAACAAGTATCTTATCTGGCTTTTCTTCTTGTTCTGGCCTAAGGGTTATCTGCTTCACGTTGTCCATCATAGTAAATTATACAAGTAGATGTGGCTCTCCATGGGAGATACTGAATTCCGTGATCCTATTTGAAGGCTTCAAATAAAAAAATTTAGAGAAGACACTAAACAACCATGATTATTTTCTTTGATTAACTTTTGGGTGGTTTTTTATCAAGCAATTTATGTAATGTTTAATGTTTCCAGACTGTGGAACTTGTATTATTTTGGCTGTAGAACAATAAATGTGTTTCTGAATATTTAATGGAACTGTAGTTTTATCTTATTTTTGACTAGTTTTCGCTGTGAAATATTTGTAATCTTTGCCCTATACCCTGCCCCAGCTTACCCTGGGGTAAGCTTGAGAATTGCTTGAGAATTAACTTGCTTGAGAATTGATCTTGGATTTATAAAATGGTCACCTGCATTGGATAATAAAATCTCTGGGTGCTGTAACTTTCTTATACAATTAGAAAATTTAAGCCTTTAAAAAAAAAGATTTTATTTATTATTTATTTATTTATTAAAGATTTTATTTACTTATTTGACAGAGATCACAAGTAGGCAGAGGCAGGCAGAGAGAGAGGAAGGGAAGCAGGCTCCCCGCTGAGCAGAGAGCCCGATGCAGGGCTCCATCCCAGAACCCTGGGATCATGACCTGAGCCAAAAGCAGAGGCTTTAACCCACTGAGCTCCCCAGGCGCTCCTATTTATTTATTTATTTATTTGATAGAGCGCATGTGACAGCGCACAAGCAGGGGGAGCAGCAGAGGAAAAGGGAGATGCAGGCTCTAAACTGAGCAGGGAGCCCTTCTGGGGCCTTGATCCTGGGACCCTGGGATCATGACCTGAGCAGAAGGCAGTCATTTAGCCGACTGAGCCACACAGGTGCACCTACATCTGTTTTAAATTAAATTCACTTACAGTCTTGTAGTTTGTATTTTTT
The DNA here is from genome assembly GCF_010015895.1 of Lontra canadensis. Taxonomy (NCBI): domain Eukaryota; kingdom Metazoa; phylum Chordata; class Mammalia; order Carnivora; family Mustelidae; genus Lontra; species Lontra canadensis. The sequence goes on from NW_022631294.1 coordinate 38,007, forward strand.
TTCTACTAGTTAACAAATATCTCCCTAGAGTCTGCCTTAGAAAAATAGGTCAATTAAAAAATGTCTATCCAATTGTCTTCTATTAACTTTGGACACTAGCAGAGTGTAAAAGGAATTGAACTTCAAATAAGATTTGTTACATTTTAAGTTATATGTACAGGTGCATATTTTGCATGATCCAGTTAGCCACGCTGATGATAATTTACATTAGGGACGAAATAGAATTTTAGAACTGGAAGGAATCTTGGAAATCATGTAGTTCCCTTTCAGTTTAAAATGACAAACCGAATATATTTTCATGGTTTAAAAAAGTGCCTGGTTGGTACAGAGAAGTATAGGTCAAAGGTAGAAGTTTAGGTTCTTCCCACCTCATTGTTCCTATACTCTAGAGGTCAGAACTGACAGAGGTTCCTTCCAGAGATTTGTTTGTATGTGTGCAAAGTATGTGTGTGTGGTAAAATTAAAGATGAAAATTTTGATTTTCTCTAAAGATACATGGAACAATACACATTAGCTTATTCCATTTAATACATCTTTGATGTCTCATTCTTTTTAATCTCTCATATTTGATAGACATTCATATTGTTTCCAGTTGCTATTACAATCAGTGCTGTGGAGAATGCTTTAATATGCACAGGTTTTTTATTTTTCTCTGGAAGATAAATATTTAGTTTTGGAATAGTTAGATCAAAGGGTATGTGCGTTCAAAATTCTATGGGTATTTACCAATTATTCTGAAAAAACTATACCAATTTATCTCCTGTATGAAGCCTTCCCCCCACCCCTCTTTTTAAAAAGCAGCTTAGGAAATTTGAGGTCCTGAGAAATTAAATGATGTAACTGAATTAGGTATTGGTGGGTCAAGGTAGAACTCATATTTTAAACATTTCTTACATTGTTCTAGCCACCGCATACCTCTTGAATACTTTTTAGAGATTTAAATGCTTTTTAAAAAAAATTTTATTTTTTTATGATTTTAAAAGTCATGAATGTGTATTATTAAAAAAATTGAAAATTAAATAAAGGGTGAAGGAAGATGGGGTGCCTGGGTGGCTCAGATCAAGACCTGCCTTCGGCTCAGGTCTTGATCCTGGAGTCCTGGGATTGAGTCCCACGTTGCGCTCTCTGCTTGGCAGGGAGTCTGCTTCTCCCTCTGACCTTTCCCCTCTCATGCTCTCTCACTCTTTCTCTCTCTCAAATAAATAAAACAAAATAAATCTTTAAAAAAAAGGTCAAGGAAGAAAATTAAAATAAGAAATGCCTTAATAAGATAAATCACTATAGACATCTTATTGTCCGCATTAAAATTTAACATGTATTTTTAAATTAAAATTAGAATCACATAATAATACTGTTTTGAAACCTTTTCACTTGTCAATATACGGTAAACTTTTGCCCATATAAGCATTTTTTTAAAAAGATTTTATTTATTTGATAGAAAGATTGTGTGTGTGGGGGGCACAAGCAGGGGGAGTGGGAGAGGGAGAAGCTGGCTTCCTGCTGAGTAGGGAGCCTGACATGGGGCTTGATCCCAGGACTCTGGGATCATGACCTGAGCTCTGAGCCAAAGGCAGATGCTGAACAACTGAGCCACCATGTGAGGTTCCTCCATATAAACATTTTTACAAGTTATCTCTTAATGGATATACAGTGTTTCACGTTATGACTACACTGTGATGGTCCAATTTATTATTGTTAGGTCTTTAGTTTATCACTAATTTTTAAACCATCATAAATATTGCTACAGTGAAAATCCTTATTGATAAATCCTTACATACAAGATGATTTTTTAAAATTGGAATGCTTGGTAAAAAAATACGACTTGTTTTGGAAGGATTTTGACAGTAAAAATTGCCCTCTGGAAAAGTTGTACCAATTTACATTTCCACCATTGACATTTTAAGCATTAGAAGCTTAAAAAAATCTGGGGCTGTCAAGGGTAAACTTACCAAAGTTAGAACCTGTGGTCATTGTGAGTGGGGAGCAGGGGGTGTGGCATTTGAATATAGAAATTTCTAAGCCTTAAAATATTGAGAGAAATTTCTTTAAAAGGTCAGAGGAACTTTTGACCCATTAATAAGTACTTTCATCTTTTAGTTATAAAGTACAGTGATATATGGAGTAATGCTGTTGAGCCTGCTATATCACAAAATATGAAGGCAAACATTTGCGGTAAAGGTCATACTGCAGTTGACAACAATAGGAATAGCAAACATTGAGGGCTTATTATGGACCTTGTAGATTATAAATAAGTTAAACAGTGATCACTTGCTTAAAAAATCTGTTGGGCAGGATATTTCTTTTTTTTTTTTTCTTCTTAAAGATTTTATTCATTTATTTGACACAGAGATCACAAGCAGGCAGAGAGACAGACAGAGAAAAGGGAGGGGGGAGTAGGCTCCCTGCTGAGCAGAGAGCCTGATGTGAGGCTCCATCCCAGGACCCTGAGATCATGACCTGAGCCTAAGGCAGAGGCTTAACCCACTGAGCCCCCCAGGCGCCCTGTTGGGCAGGATATTTCTTTTTTTTTTTTTTTTTTAAAGATTTTATTTATTTATTTGACAGACAGAGATCACAAGTAGGCAGAGAAGCAGACAGAGAGAGATAGAAGGAAACAGACTCTCTGCTGAGCAGAGAGCCTGATGTGGGGCTCGATCCCAGGACCTGGGATCATGACCTGAGCCGAAGGCAGAGGCTTTAACCCACTGAGCCACCCAGGCGCCCCAGGATATTTCTTTATGAGAAGTCCATTTTAACAGTGTTAAAACAAATTTTAGCACAATTAGGTGCTTATTATGCTTATTATGCTAAGTCTCATTTAATCCCGTCATGGATATGGTCATCCTTTCCAGATCTACAGGTGTCACAGTCAGTTTGAGGCAGGGTTTATGGGACTCAATCTCCAAGAGTGTACCCACTCCGATCAATGCCCCTTACTTCTATCAGATGGGCCAGGGACAGATATTAAATAACTTTGGTTCCCTGGTGTACATGTTGTGGCTTTCAATTCTGCTTCAGTCTTTTTGATTAGGCCAAGAGAAAGTTAGTTTGGTACAAGTTTGTCTTAAGTGTCTCTCTGGTAAGTACATGTTAATCTATTCAGTAAAAAGAGAAGTATATCTAACTAGAATTTTTTTCACACTGTTTGCTTTTTAAGGCATTTATTTTTATGACTACCATCTATTTGTGGCATATGATAAGGATTTTGCACTTATGGTAATAATGAAACTTTTGGTTACAATTGTTTTTGTACTAAATTGTTTTAACAATTAAAAGTCACGTCTTTTCTATATTTTCCTTCCACTCAAAAATAACTCCTTTCATTTAGGTTCCTTCTGCTCCCCCCTCCCCTGTCTTAATCCCCTTTTCCGGCAAAAACCGGGAAGGCTCATTATTAGCAATTGTGGAGCAAGGCGTAGATATTATTTTTTATTTTATTTTATCTTTTTAAAAGATTTTTTTAAAAAAAGATTTTTATTTATTTGTTTGAGAGAGAGAGCACGCTTGTGAGAATGAGGTGGGGGAGGGAGAAGGAGGGGCAGAGGGAGATGACAGCAGACTTCCCACTGAGCAGGAGCCTGACGTGGAGCTCAATCCCAGGACCCTGAGATCAAGACCTGAGCCAAAGACAGATTTTTTTTTAAGGTTTTATTTATTTATTTGACAGAGATCACAAGCAGGCAGAGAGGCAGGCAGAGAGAGGGGGAAGCAGGCTCCCCGCTGAGTAGAGAGCCCGATGTGGGACTCGATCCCAGGACCCTGGGATCATGACCTGTTCGGAAGGCAGAGGCTTTAACCCACTGAGCCATCCAGGCGCCCCCAAAGACAGATGTTTAATGGATTGAACCACCCAGGCACCCCTAAGATTTTATTTTTAAGCAAATTCTACACCCAGAATGGGGCTTGAACTTACAACCCTGAGACCAAGAGTTGCACACCCCACCAACTGAGCCAGCCAGGTGAGCCAGCCGGGAAATAGACACGCCATAATCTGCTATAATTAGCCATTCTGACACAGCTACCATACCATTATTCTTCCCTGTTTTTTTCTCCTGGGCATTTTTTCTAATGATTATAGTTAACATTCATTGAATATTTGTTATAGGTACTATTCTTAACATTTTGCCTCTAATAACGTGTTTAATCTTCTCAACTATTCTATGATACAGATAGCATTATCCCTATTTTGCAGATGAGGAAACTGAAGCATGGTGAGATTAAGAAACTTACTAGAAGAACTTGAATCCAGGGAATTGGGCTTCTGAGCTTGGACCTTTCACCGCTTTACTGTGCTGTTTCCCATACTTAGCTGTGTTTTGTTGACACTGTTATTATTATGGCCTATAGTGTTTTTTTTTTTCCTTTTTAACTAACCCTTATAAGTGTTTTCTTCTTGCTAGTTCTCAGACTTTTTAAGAAATAACTTTATCTCAGTATAATTTACATAAAATTTAAATGCACCCATTTTAAATATGTTCAGTTGATAAAATTTAATGACTGCCTATACCTAACCACCACTATAATTAAAATTCCCGGGGTGCCTGAGCGGCTCAGTAAATTAAATGTCGGCTTTCAGCTCAGGTCATGATTTCAGGGTCCTGGGATTGAGCCCCACATCGAGCCCTACATCAGGCTCAGCAAGGAGTCTGTTCTCCCTCTGCCTCTTCCCTCTGCTCGTGCTCTCTTTCTCTTTCTTGTAAATAAATAAAATCTTTAAAAAAATTTCCATTGCCCTAAAGAGTTCCCTCACGACCCTTTCAAGTTATTTCCTTCCCCACCCTCCACCAGACAAGCAGTAATCTGTTTTCTATTACTGATTTTTCTTTTTTACTTCCTTTTCCACCCACAAATCTAGAAGTTTAGAAATGTAATGTTTAATTCCCAGGATTTGTGAATTTTTCAGGATCTTTCTATTAGTTTCTAATTAATTTAACCACTGTGGTTAGAGAGCACTCTTTATATGGTTTCATTTCTTTCAGATTTGCTGAGTTTTGGTTTGTGGCCCAGAATGGAGGTCAGTGAACATCATTTAAAGGGCCAGATAGAAAATATTTCAGGCTTTGTACTCAATACTTGCACACAGGCTCAACTTCTCAACTCTGCTGTTGTAGCACAAAATACATAATATATGAACGGGAGTGTTGAAATCTCTAGCTATCTTAAGGGTCTGTCTGTTTCTCCTTTCATTTCTGCCAATTAAAAAAAAAAAGATTTTATTTATTTATTTGACAGATAGTGATCACAAGCAGGCAGAGGGGCAGGCAGAGAGAGAGAGAGGAGAAAGCAGGCTCCCTGCTGAGCAGAGAGCCTGATGTGGGGCTCCATCCCAGAACCCTGGGATCATGACCTGAGCCAAAGGCAGAGGCCTTAAATCGCTGAGCCACCCAGACGCCCCTCTGCCAGTTTTTGCTTTATGTATTTTGGAGCTGTGTTGTTAGGTGCATACACTCTTAGGATTGTTATGTCTTCTTGGTGGACTGACTGCTTTATCAGTATGTAATGTCACTCCTAGTCTAGTAACACCCGTTGTTCCAAAGTCTTCTTTTCCTGATAAACTTCTCTAGTTCGCAGGATTCATACTCCCATACTGCCTGAGGTCTGTTTAATATATTTTTTGTCCAGTGTTCTAATTTTCTGAAGAGGATAGGTAAGTCTAGTCCCTATTATTCTATCATGGCTACAAGCAGAAGTCCATAACTGTCTTTTTTTTTTTTTTTCCATAACTGTCTTTTTAACAGATATACAAGCTGCCATCTGTGGTTGTACTTTTGTCCTATTAGTTATTCCCTTATCAAAAAGCAAAGACCACTTAGTTTGCTTGCTTTTATCATTTTTTCTATCATAAACAATGTAATGACATTTTAATGGCTATAGTTTTTCGCTATTTTGATTAGTTCCTTGGAGAGATTCCCAGAAAGTAGAATCACTGAATCAAAAATTGTAAACATTTTAATATATTTTGAAATATATTATCATTTATTTCCTAAATATACCTTCTAATAGCTTTCCAAAATTACCAGTTTACAGTTCCATAGCTATATATGACATAAAATTTCACCAAAGTTACATACTTAATCTTAAAAATCTGTATCATTGCTTTAAAAGTTTTTTTTTGAATTCTAGGAAGGTTTCATGTGCTTTTATATGTATTCTTGTATTGTTTTTCTTTTTATCTGTTTGTATCTTTTGCTTATATGTCTACTAGGATGCCAGTATTTTTTTTTAAATAAAGATAAACTTATTTGTGGCAAATATTTTTTTACAGTCTGTTGATTGCCTTTTAAGTCCTTTCAAAATGTAACCGTGTCTGTCCATCCATTGTGATTTCTTCTACAGCTTGTAAGTTTCAGAAGTCCTCTCCAGGTTTGATAAATATTTAATTATATTTTCTTTTCATTGAAAAATTATGTTAAAATTTTCATTCAACAAATATTTACCTATCACCTACTCTTAGCCAGTCATTATACTAGGTGTTGAGAATATGGTAGAAACTAAAATAGAAATGATTTCTGATTGCATGGGACTAGGAGAAGGTGGATATTTGCAAGGGCTGATAATCTAATTCCAGCCTCCTACGTGGCAGAAGAGAAGTCTGTTAATAAAGCACTCATGACACCTATTCTGTCATTTTTTTAGTTTTTTTTCTTTCTTTTTTTTTTTTTTTTTTTTGGTGCAGTAGTGTGAGAGTACAGCTTGAACTGATTTTTTTCAAGTTGCCACCTATTTATTACAATGTTATTTATCGGATAGGCATTTCCACTCATTGATTTAAGGGATTTCATTATCTCTATAATATGGAAACACTGTAAAGTATTTGTTCGGGAGTCAGGCTAACCTGTGTTTAGATCCTGGCTCTCCGTTCACTAGCCAAGTGACTTTGGACATGTTGCTTATCCTGTTTGAACTTTTGTTTCTTTGACTGTAAAGTAGGGTGGCAATATTAGCTATCATTGAACTACTGTGACAATTCAAAGTGAAAGGGTTAACACTTTTTAAAAAGGTACTGCATTATTCTTGTCAGGGGATTGTGATGAAAAATTGCCGTATACATGATAACATGATGTTTCTCCTTAGGTGGAGGCAAAAACATAACCCCAAAAGCAGTGCTTGGTATGGAAATGAGTTGCATTAAGAAAAATCTCATAAAAAGGGTCGTTTTCATTTATTTTTTTTTTCTTCTGAGCAAGGTGCAAGCATATCTACATCAGTGTTGGAGGGTGTGTTTTTTATCATTAGATCAGTGGAACTGAATTCCTAGCTCATGTAGGTGGATGGAATTTGTATGAGTCTGTTCAATTTAAGATTAAAAAAAAAAGTGTTGCAGAACTCTGTGAAGGTCTTAGATCCCAACTTCCTCGTGTCTCTTAGATGCCTGGTGCATTACTGGTCTCGGGCCTTGTTACACTTTGGTATCTTCTTCTTATCCCAATCTCGACTTCATACCTATTCATTCTTGCTTCTGACCTTGGTCATGGGTCTTGGCTAATTCAACTCGTAGATACATAAGGATCCTTCTCTGGGTTTGTCTTCCTTTTCACACACTCAGGAAGTCCCCTTGCATGATTTCCAAATTTATAGGGTGGAAGGAATACCGGGAAGGTGGAATGGTAGTCGGGGGAGAGGGGAAGAGCTTTGGGTCCAGTGCTTGCTCACCTTGTGGTTCTCAGCTTGTCAGCAAAAGCTTTGGGGGATAAGGGGAATATGAACTTCCTTTAATCCTAAAATGAATGTTTTTTTTTTTTTTCTATTTCAGTCTTCCACTAGATTTTCAATTCTGATTTGCCCGTTGGTTGGCACCTCTCACCTTCACATGTCAATAAGAAAGAAACCATTTTGGGGAAAGTTTTCAAAGTGTTTGTAACTAACATAATTAGGAAGACGTCTTAGAAGCCGTGGAGATTGGCAGCTATGCCTGGATGAAAATCGTTGTATTTTAAGCATGATATCATCCCCTGAGCAAAGTGAAATAAGCCAGAAGGCAAGTGTAGATAAGTATGCCCAATTTGTCTTAAAGTTCCAGAAACCCATTCAGCCTTACATCTGCTCAACTCTGAATGATTTTCAAGAAGAGAGAGACTTTTTGGCAAACTACATCTTTCCTCAGCTTAATGAGCTCTGCATTTCCCGGGGCACGTATTTCAAAGCTGTAGACCTGAGGTGTGCAGCGTTGATGGCCCCGCCGCCCTTATCCTCCAACCTGTTTAGACAGCATTCTTGTCTCCACGCCCAATACCTGAAGCTCTGTCTCGACTATGTGAACAGCTGCTTTCCCTTTCTCATCTGCATGCTGGGTCAGACGTACGGGGACTTTCTCCCTGACCATGTGCCTTTACTGTTCTCCAAAGCAACTGACTTGTCAAGTTTATCCCCAATAGAGCAGAATCTCTATGTTGCTGCAAAAAATGGTTATCCTTGGGTCCTGGAGAATCCCAACTACAGTTTGATGGAGTTTGAGATCATCCAAGCGGCATTTCTGAATAAGTCTCAATTTCAGTATTTTTACTTTAGGACTGGACCCACGCTGCTGAAGACTTTAGATGAGGAAAAGGAGAGGCTGCTCTCAGGCTCTCTGAATGATGAAGAAAAATTAAGGGTTGGCAAGCTTAAGGCCAAAATTATTAACAAAGGACTCCCTGTCCGATTTTATAAAGACCTCCACGAGTTGGGTGAGCTGGTTTTCAAAGACTGGTCAGTTGTGATAAAACAACTTTATCCAGCCACTTTCATGATTGAACATATGGGTGAGTAACTATGGAGATACAGCTAAGTGTCTTATCAACATAAACAGCGTGTTTTGCATGTCTTCCTTGTAAGAGGACTTTAAAAATGATTGAAAATACTCCGTAAGCATTTAAAGTTGTTACCATATTTCTGTAACATGCGTTTCTCCATTTGAAGATTTTTGAAACTGGAAATAAGAGCAAATAAAGGATCATGGAAGATTATTTAGGAATTCTAGGAGCTCGGAGAAGGCCTCAAATATCTGGCAGTTAAGGCAATAGATCTAGAGCAGAGCTTCTCAGCCCCAGCTGGTTGTCTCCCTCCCCTCCCACCCCGCTGCCATGGGACATTTGGCCTCGTCTGAAGTCATTTTGGTGTCAGAGTTGGGGGAGTGCTCCTGGCACCTTAGTGGGTGGAGGTCCAGGGTACTGCTAAACAGCCCTCACCCTTACTGCTCAGTAATCCGTGGACCCGCAGCCATGGCATCACCTGGGAGTTGATAGAAAAGCATTCCAGGTCCACTGAATGAGGGAGTACATTTTAATAAGATGACCAGGGGAGCTGCATACACGTTAAAGTCTGAGGAGCACAACTTGCCATCCTGCCTCTAAATGAAGTGATTACATTTATTTTTGAAGGTAGTGTCTTGCAGACACAGAAAGAAAGGGCAGAGCAATATTAGAGTATGGCAGAGTTTTTTCACCTAGACAGACTTTGGGTCTTTCTTTGGGATGCCCTTAAAATTATATAAAAAAATAGAATGTTTATGTGCATATGTGTGTTGGGGGGTGGGTAAGAAGATGGCCCGTGTCTTTGATCAGATTCTCAAAAGGTTCCATGACCCAGAAAAGGCTATGAATTACTGTTGCAAGGGCCCCATTAACGTGAGATTGCAAAGTGATGGCAGGTGGTGCATTCCTGAATGTTCTCAGGGGCCAGGCAGGCAATAGGCCTTATGGCAGGGAGCAGGTGGATCTTGGTGAACTGAGCAGGACAGAGTTGACTCACCTAAACTCATTCGAATGCAGTGTTGGTGGGGAGGGAGGCAGGTGGCGAAATCCTACTGGTGCTGATCAACTCTGCCTACAAGCCAAATCATTTTGGAGTCCTAGAAAAGAATAGCGTGTCAATCATAACTCTGGGTTGCAGGTGACTCAAATTGCCTGAAACAAAAAGGGAATTTATTTGCTTATGTAACTTTAAAGCCTAGGATTAGGTCTGGTTCAACTCAGGCTTAAGCAGTGGGTCAAACGGCATGACTTGCCCTGGTTTCTTACTGTTTATCAGCATGGCTCTGCGGTCCTGATACTGCCTCAATTCCCTGCTCCTTCATCATGGAAGGAAGATGGCTGTAATAGCTCCACATTCAAGTCCAGCAGAAGTGGCTCAAAGTCCTAGCATCGAATCTTTTTGTCTCTGAGTAGCCTGACTGGGACCATATGCTTGTAACTGGTTTAATCCCTGGTGCCAGGTGATGCTCTGATTGGCTAATCCTGGGTCAGATGCCCCCTGGAGCTGGAGGTGGAGTCAGACCCGCTGGAAGAAGGTGAATTGAGAGTCGGGACAGATGGGACACTGGATGGTGATCTGGGGCTGTTAAGGAAACTAGAGTAGGTGTTGAGTGCCCCCAAAATATCCTGAATATTTACTACAAGCTTGGAGTTTTGGAATGTCTAAGGACACTCATGTTCTCAGACCTCAGATTTTTCAATTCCTAGATGTGTGTGACTCTGAGCAAACGACAATATTGGCAAGCTGTCGTTTCTTCTTCTACATAATGAGTTAACATTCACCACCTCGAGAGTAATAATGTGTGTAAAATAGCCAAAAGCCATGCCTGACGTGTGTGAGGCACAAAGTAAATAGCTGATGGGAACGATGGCAACAAATGAGTTCTGGAAGAACAGATGATTTGGCTAAAGCTCGAAATATGATGATTAGTGATATTCTTTGACTATTCTCAGTCTGAACTGCATGTATAGATCAATACTTCCTAATGTGTTCAAGAATCAAGTCTGTCCAATTATCTTTTGATCTCTCTGATACGAGGAATTTGACAGGCAGGATGGTGGGGTCATTGGGAGTAGGAAGGGAAAAAAATGAAACAAAATGGGATTGGGGAGGAATGGGACAGGGGAGGGAGACAAACCTTAAGAGACTCTTAATCTCAGGAAACAAACTGAGGGTTGCTGAGGGGGTGGGGGGTTGGGATAGGGTGGGTGGGTGATGTACATTGGGGAGGGTATGAGCTATGGTGAGTGCTGTGAAGTGTGTAAGACTGATGAATCACAGGCCTGTACCCCTGAAGCAAATAACACATTATAGGTTAATTAAAAAAAAAAAAGAACCAAGTCTATTTGGGTTAGAGACAGGATATTTCTCCATAGTATTCTCCTTAGCCTTTGATTTTAGTTATTATTGGAAAAAATAGCTTTAGACTTTTGAATGTATAACATGTGGACTAAATGTGTGAATTAGAAGTTACAGAATGGATATATTATTTAAAAAAGGACTTTAGAAAGAAGTGCTATATTATTTTTCTTTTGTATCTTTGATACCCTTTTACCACCCAGGGAGTTCCAAAATCTGATGGGGCTGGGGGATGGTTAACAAAAGATATTTGGGAAGCAAGTGTTTATTGTAAGGCAATGTGGAGCTATTGGTTCACACTCTTAACTCATAGAAACAACGTCTGAGTTCCTTGAAGATACTTAAGATTAATGGGTAAGGTTCAGGTTTACCTCAAGAGACCCATTAGACGGTGGGATCATTCTCAGTTCTAAGATCTTGAAATTTGAAGCTGACTTTGGCCAGACTCTAGGTCTTCCAGGTCTCTTTGGCTCTAACTGGAACCAGAGGGCAACCCAGTTAACTGTGGAGGTACAAGGTGAGTATCTTGGGAACCTACCAGGTTAACCTACCTGGCATTCATTTTCTTGTATAACATCCTCCCTCTATTAAAAGCAAAAACAAAACCCTGAGGATATAAGTCTCTCCAGAGACAGAAAGCATTTTGGCAGTCCAGAACAACTTGACTTTAATTAAACTGCAAGTTTAGAATTACAGTAAATTGAAACTAGAAGGAATCACTCAGAGATCCAAGTGTCTAGCCCTGCCCCTTATTTCACCAGAGAGTTTAAGGGGCTTGCCCAGTGGCAGAGTTACATCCGTACCCATGGTTGTCATTGCATTAGGGCATCTTGTCCAAAAGTACGCCCTGCTCTCCCAACCCCTGCCATGGATACACTTACATACATTTGCCACAAGATTGAATTAGGTAAGTTCATACTAGATAACAATCTAAAAAATGAGGGGAGGTATGCCGCAAACTCAGTTTTTAAATTTTTTTTTTTTGCCCTTTTTATTCACAGGTCAAGAAATAACTTGGAACCCTAAGTAGGATTTCATATACAAATAAATTTAGGAAGATTGAATTGCTTGCCTGTTGTTTGCTTTCATTAGAATACGAAACGGGCTGTGAAATACGATGCCAGCATAGGGAGAAGGTGATAAAGATACAGAAGGGAAGATACCTTCCTGGGCATTTATAATAACCATATGTAGTGGAAAATGTGAAACAAATGTAAGGTACTAAAACTTATCTTTCTGTCTATAAAGACTATAAGCACAACTTTGAACGTTTCTATCATGAAGAGTTTACTGAGAAGTGCAAGCAAGTGTTTGTAATTTCCAAGGAGTCAAATAGAACCTTTGAAATCTTGGAAAGATTTGCCTTAAAGGATGTGGGATTTGATTGTAACAGTGCTGCACCTGGTTCCAGCTTAGACTCTCTTCTCAGGTAAGATGTCAAGAAATCTAAGACTTTTTAGGCTTGAGCAAAATAGCCTGACTTGAGTAAATATGATCCCTCAAATTTCAGCTGTCTTCCCCACCTCCCCTTTTCTATGCCCAACATTCCTGCAAGAGCACCCCCGAAAAGCCACTCTTGGTTTGGAATTTCCTTATCAGATACCAGTCTGCCTTTGCAAAGTTTTCATGACTATCTCACTTCCCTTTCTTCCAGTCTCCTCAAGGAGATGATAAGCTCTGGAGGGCAAAGCGGGCGTCTCCTCCTCCACCCCACCCTGCTCTAAGTTGGTCAAAGTAATTCATGACAATGATGGAATGACTTTAAGGAGAAGAAATTCGATCAGGAAATATGAATAATGCATTTTTGCAGTGTTGTATAACTTACAAAGCATTTCCACATACATCATCAGCTCATTTTTAATTACATTAAGATATTCAGCTCACACTCATTGAATGCCTACTCCGGGCCACAGTATCGTTTGTGTTTGTGTATGGAACTGAATTATCTTACCCAATGTATGCACTCATTGTTTTATCCAGTGTCCCCTACATCAAAACCCCTATTTTTTTCTCCCTACCCCCTGGTGTGGTGCATCCTCTGCTCATCACCTCCAGGCAGGAAGAGGCTGAGGCTTGAAGAAGGACTGGGGTTGTCCACAGTGTCCCTGCCTGTCTCATCTGCAGAAATAGGGAGATTCTTGAGATAGTTTTTTTTTTTTTCTTCCATCCTCATCCTCCTCTTCTTACCACAGATCTCCTTTATTCTCCATCTCCACCACCTCTGCCCCAGTCTCTGAACCTGCTGTTTTAGTCCACTGAGGGGTAGAGCTACCAACAGCTTTGTGGTTCTGGGAACTCGTGCCAAGCGGAAGACAAGTTATTTGGTTAATACAATATGGAGCCCAGGCAAGGCTTTAAAAATTTACCAGGGGTTTGAATATATAGGTCATGAGTTTACAAAAAAAACCATAGGTTTGAATAGGCAAATCCTTAGAGACAGAAAGTAGGTTAGTAGCTGGCAGGTTATGAGAGAAGAGGAGAAACAGGAAATGATGGGTCTGGAGTTTCTTTTGGGGGTGCTGAAAATGGTTTGCAATTAATAGTATTTGTACAACCATGTGAATACAGTGAAAACCACTGAGTTGTACACTGTAAAATGGTGAGACTTGGGTACGTGAATTATATCTCACGTAAGTTATTATATCTCACGTAGTATTTCAGAGTAGATGAGAAATTTGAAGATTTTTATTGCAAGATACAAGTCCCAACTGTGCCCAATTAAATACAATAATGAAACAAGCCCTTTGAAATTAGCTGTGTGGAAACAGGACTTTGACATTTGGAAACAATGCTTTGTACTGTAAGTTCCCGAGTCACATGTAGAGGTAACAGAGAGGGGTGTTCTTTTGAAGTTTGAAAGCATTGTCCTAACAACTGACCATCTAGAACAATACCCATAGATATCTTTGCACTGTTTTCATTTTCTATTTGTTCTTAAGAAGAAATCATTCAGACCCTGGCTTAATTATGTGGATGTATTATATTTGTATTTTTGCTTCATTGGCTTTACCTGCTAAGAGCCAAGGAGTATTCTAGACATAGGAAACGTAGTAGTGAACAAAGAGACCAAACTCCCTGCCTCCACAGAGCTTACATTATGGAGCTAGGCAACACACATGGCAAATATGGAAAACATGTAATGGTTCGATGCCTTTAGTGCTATGGAGCAAAATATAAAACCTTGGCTAATCCTAGAAGCAGGTGAGGAAGCGAGCTATGCAAATACGGACTGGGCAAGCATTCCAGACAGAGGGAACAGCAAGCACAGAGGTCCCGAGGCTGGAGGAATGGCAGGGAGGCCAGGCAGCTGGAAGGAAGCCAGGGCTGTAGGGAGGGCAGTGGGGAATGAGGGTGGATGTGTCATGGATAGGGGGAGGGTGTGAGTCTTGTCTGGTCTCACAGGTCATTGTAAGGAGTTGGGCTTTTTGCTATTTTTACCACAGAGCAGTGACATATGTCACATATCTGGACAAGCTCACTCTGGCTACTTGGCTGAGGAGAGACCAAAAGAGGGCAAAGGTGGAGGTAGGACACCAAATCAGATTCTGCCATTCAAATTCGATGGCGAAGTAATTAAAGCAATAACACATCGACTCCTAATTCATCATAATGAAGGTGGAATTCTCATGGAATAATTTCTATTAAATGATCCGAACCTGCTTTAATTTTCCTATTTTATTTTATTTTAAAGATTTTATTTGTCAGAGAGAGCAAGAAAGAGAGCGCACACAAGCAGGCAGAGAGCCAGGCAGAGAGCCAGGCAGAGAGAGAGGGAGAACCAGTCTCCCTGCTGAGCAAGAAGCCCGATGTGGGATTCGATCCCAGGACCTTGGGATCATGACCTGAGCTGAAGGCAGCGGCTTAACTGACTGAGCCACCCAGGCATCCCTAGGTTTCCTATTTTAGAGAATCTTCAGGCTGATATCCTCTTGCTTTGCCCCACCCCAATGTCAGGCTTATTTATTTGATTTCATTCACTCATTCAACAGTTTAGGATCAGTTACTGTGCCAGTCACAAGCTAATAGTAAGATAAGCCTGCTAACTGCCTCTGTGAATCTTCCATCCATAAAAAATCACGAGGCACACACTTATTAAACCACAAATGTGTAAGGAACAGGGTTGGAGCCTATATGTAGTGATACCAGTGGACCTGGGATTCCTCTGCATATCTGGAAATTCTTCACTACAAAAATTAAGCAACGGGACAGGTTATACTGTGCCCACGCCTGTTCAGAGAAATCACGTTTCTGCAGTTCTACGAGTCAAAACACCCTGGTAGAGGAGCAGGCTATGTCTTAGTGAGTTACTAACAATTGTAATTTCCAAAGTCATGGTAATCAGGATTCATGGGAATCCCTGGCATACAGATGCTTCCGTTTCTTATCCTCTGATGTGATGTTCAATGGAGGGCCACTTTGGTGATGGTGGCTATGACCCTGGGAAGGACTAAGCAGGGCAGCTGTAGGAGTGGTAGACTGATGTAGAAGAGCCTCCCTCCCTGGGCCTTTGGGCAGGTTGGGCCCTTGATGAACCCCAGGTTAATGCAGGACAACCCTAGGACCCGTGTAGCTGGAAGGCCCTTCCAAGGTTACCATCTCTCTCCTGTTCTAATTTTACACAGGACAGAGCTAAACCCCAGAGGGAAAATAATTTACTTGGAGCCAACTGAAGCCAAAGTTGAGACTAGAATTTCGTATCTCTTAGAGATGCAGGAAATTTTTTTCTCCCTTCTTTCCTCCTTCCCTCCATTTGTAAATATTCTTGACTACATTTTGCCCCTTTATTTTTTCAGAATAAATCCTCTTCCAGTTTACAAGTCCATTTTGCTCTTGTCTGGAGAACGTGGTTGTGGGAAGTCTACTCTGATCGCCAACTGGGTGAACAATTTCAAAAAGAAATACCCCAGCATCTTGATGATCCCTCATTTTGTGGGCAGCACTTGTGAAAGCAGTGACATCATGTCTGTGATACATTACTTCATCACAGAATTGCAGTACAAAAACTACGGTACTGGAATCAAGCCTTTAGCTTTGGCGAATTTTTGTTAGAGATTAGATATTCTGTCTGCTGTTCCAGTAGCTGTTTTCATCTTGTTCTGGTGTAAACCCTGTATTGTCTCACTTATGTGATCTACCCACCTCTTTCCCTCACCGAATTCAATTTCCTTCCTTCTTTTCTTCCTTCCTCTTTCACCAAATGTTAGTTGAGCACCTTTACGTGCCAGAGCACTAGGCAGTGGGGATGCGAGAGTGAACAAAATGAACAAAAGTCCTTACCCTCATGGTGCGTTTATGTTATTGGGGTGAGGGAGACTAAGAGTTCACCGACTAAAAACGTAATACAGAATGTTGGATATAAGTTCCATGAGGGAAAATAAAACAGAGCAAGAAGGGAGACAGCGTGTGGTGTGTGTCAGAACTGTTAGGTTTTGAAAGGTCTGGGAGAGTCTCGCTGAGAAGACATTTGAATACATACTGGAAGGAGGGAGTCAAGCAGGTATCTCAGGGATAGCATTCCAGTCGAGGGAAACAAGGACAAGGCCTCCGTGACAGGACATGCCTCCCAACTATCACTCCTCCTGTTTGATTCTGTCCCTATTTCTCGAGCGTGTTACTCATGTGCTCGTTCAGTCACTTGTCACTGAGTACTGATTGGTTGCTTGGTCTGTGACAGACACTGCCCTGGGTTCTGGGGATGTCTGCCTCAGGCCGGTAAGGACATGACTCCCACAGATATGATGTTCTCGTTGAGAAAGTGATAAACACCATGCAGATTGGTGTGGTAAGGGGGCAGGTGCTCGCTAGGTTGAGCAGTCTGGGCCTGTGTCTCTGTATTAGAATAACTAGCTGCGGTGACAGCTAAGTCCCAGTTCAGTGGCTTCTCGAATGAAGTCTTTCTCTCGCTCATGGGACAATCCAGTAAGGGGTTCTTAGGTAACAAGTGTCTCTCCTCCATGTGGTGATGTGGGGACAAAGGCCTTGTCCCTCTTGAGGCTGTGTAATCCCCTAGGGCCTCAGAGTCCTCTGCCTTTGGCTAGAGGAAGAGGAAGAAGAAGTGAAAAGGCACACCTGTTCCTTTAATGCCTTGGCCTGGCAGTGATCCAGATCACTTCACGTGCCATTCTTTTGGCAAGAAATTGGCCACCGTGGGCCTACAGGGCCACACTGAGGGTCAAGTGGGGACAAAATGCTGACTCTACCCCAGAAGGGAGAGCATGGACTCTTTGCAGGGTAAGTAGCTCTCTCTGTTATACTCTGTGGAGATCTCACAGACACAGAGCAGCCAGTGTGGCTGGCAGGGGAGCCCTACCGGATGGAGCAGGAGGCGAAGGCCAGGCCACTTCGGGTCTGGGCTTTGTTGCACAGAATGCTAGGTTCAGTTTCTGTTGAGTACAGTGGGAGGGCAGTGGAGGATCTTAACCAGGGGAGTGACACGAATGATTGATACTTGGAAAAGATCTGTCGGTCTGATGTATGGAAAATGGATGTAGGGAGCAAGTGTAGAGGCTCATTAGAGGCTACTGCAATGGTCCCAGCAAGTGATGGGGGTTGGTTGGGGAGGGCAGTAGTGGAGGAGCTGGAGGGCTTTCACTGGACTGAGAGTCTCCTGAGGAACTAAATGTGGAGCTTGAAGGACAGGAGGCATTGAGGATAGCTTTGCGAAGTGAGACAGATGGTGAGGGCTGTGTACTGAGATGGGACATTATCAGTGGGGTGGGGACAGCACGTTTTGAGGGGAATCAAAAGAGTTCGGCTTTGGATGAGAGCTAGCTAAGATACAAGGTGTGTATGGGGAATGATAACAATTGTGTGGGATCTACCTCTGTTCTAGGAGCAGCCGGGGAGCCCAACTGCTACTTATTAGCTGAGCGAGCTTCTGTGAGTTATTTTAACTCATGGTGGCTCCGTGTTCCTGTTTTGTAAAATGTGGATGATAGAAGAAATGTCTTGTAGGTAGTTGAGAAGATTAACTAAGGTAAAGTATGAAAAATAAAGACACTTAGCCCAGTGCTTGGCATGGAGTAAGCCCTGATAAGTATCAGCTGTTATTATTATTAGCTGTCTGCTGTGTATTTGCGTATCTGACTCTGCCTGTTTTAGGGAACTCGTCCCTTCTTATGTGGGGCTTGTACCCAAGCGTGCATTTGGGTATTGAGTGGGTATGTGGGTCCCAGAAGGAGTTTTGATGGATGTGTATTATCTCTATCTGATGGGCCAGATATCTGAGCTCCTTTGTGTGCGCGTGTGTGTATCTGTGCAAAAATAGGCACAGGGGCATGGGTCCTCTGCGGTTGCATTTCTCAGGGCGTGGAACATGGGTAAAATCAAAATCAGTAGCAGCAGGTGTGACTGGTCCTAGAGGACGACCACCGATCCCGCTCAGCCACAGCACAGGAGAGTTCAGTCTGGCCAAGCTGAGAAGATGAACTCAACCCAACGAGCCCAGTTATGATTTTATTCCCAAAGCGAATTGTGATTTTAATGAGTGTGTTTTTAGATACTGAAAGCTCCTGAGAAAAACAGCTGCTGTCTTCAAAACAAACAGATCTTGAGGTTGACAGTGCGGAATCCATTCAGGAAGGGCCGGTGAATAGCAGACACTCGGTGACACCTTGTGTCCCTGAAAGGAGGCCCCCACCTCAAGAACAGCCCGGGGCCAAGGGCAAGGGCTGTGCTTCTGCACTAGGCCCTCCTTTGTCTTGCAAGCTGGTGCTGCTGCTTGCTAGCTGTGTGCTCTTGGGCGGTTTGCTTAAGCCGCATGCGCCCCAGTTTCTCATCTGAAGATGGGGGTGGGACTAAGTGCCTATGTCAGGCTGTGTGAGGAGTGAGAGATTCTGCAGGTAAAGTACTGAGAAGAGTCCCTGGCACACAGTCGCTGTTAGTGTGATTGTGTTGTTGCGATAATGATGACGGTGACCATGACTGCTCCTCCCTGAGCTAGAGAGGGAGGCTGAGAGCGGGGGACTGCTAAGGGAAACAAGAAACTTCTATTCATTAACTGGACTCGGGGAGGGGGCGGCAACGCAGGAGGTTGCAGGGGAGCCCAGCCGGGGCGGAGGCTGAGGGGAAGCACCGCGCTCTGTTTGGCCTCTGCAGCCTGGAAGCTGGGCTTCACCTGGGTGCGGTGGATGCGGGCAGGAGAGGGGGAGCTGCGGCCGAGAACGCAGCTGGCCGGGAGGTCAAGGGCTTGGGGCACATTCAGCTTCTTTGCAGAGCGGTTCCCCAGGGCCGCCTGCCTCAGCGGGGTGCAGTCGCAGCTCCTGTGGGCGCCCTCTTTAGAAGGGACCCCGAAACATGCCCTGCGAAGCTCCCATTTCTGTTGCTCCGTCCTTGCCCCTGCTTGCCCGGATAGAGGAATCTTGCAGTGAGAACTGCCTGGAGCCCGCTCTCCCCACTTCCACTCCCACTCCCACGCCCCTCGCCTGCCTCGCAGGCCACTGATGTTCTGTGACGTGCTTCGCAGAAGGTCAGGGGAGAGCGGCTGACTTTCTTGTTTACATATTTCCTCCTGTTACCCCCACAACCCCGGGGGCAGCCCGAAGAACAATGAGTTCCATTTACTGAACCAGCTTTCTGAGTGCCGGGCTCTGTGCTAAGGGCTTTATCAGCATCTTATTTAATGCTGTCAGCAACCAGCATTCTCTCCGCAGGTGCTCAGACGGGGCACGTGTGGGCACAGCAGGGGTTCAGACTCAGGTCTTCACCCAGCTCCAGGCCCCTCGTCCTTTGTACTGCTCTGTCTTGCCTCCTTGAACCAACAGAGGGACACTTTGCTTTTTGAGTGATTTCCATCGGGTCTTCCCCTAGCATCAGTTCCCGAGAGTCTGCACTCAAATCGGTGATGTGGAATGGGCAGAAATACGAGCAGGACTTCTTGGTAGGGCTTGCTAAGCCTTGTGCCCTAGGCCCTAGGCCGAGCTGACTTGGGGTCATGGGTTCCAGCCCCATGTTGGGTGTAGAGAGTACTTAAAAATAAAATCTTTAAAAGAATAATAAAGATCACCCTCCCAGTGAGAGCCTGATAGGTGCCTCTCTCCTTCACCTCTAACTTTGATCAAGTGGCAAGGACAGCCCCAGCCCCATTGTATTCTAATTTGTGTGGGTGTCTCCCTGCAAAGACTGAGCTTGGCATCCTGGGGATCCTGTTATTATATGTGTTACTGTATCCCTTACAGTCCTGCGGGTGCAGGGA
The DNA here is from genome assembly GCF_010015895.1 of Lontra canadensis. Taxonomy (NCBI): domain Eukaryota; kingdom Metazoa; phylum Chordata; class Mammalia; order Carnivora; family Mustelidae; genus Lontra; species Lontra canadensis. Next base: position 58,291 of record NW_022631294.1, read on the forward strand.
GCCATGTCTATTTTTTTTTTTCCACTGTGGCACAGAGAAGCTTATTTTTCCAAACAAGAGAAAAAGCTTAGCTTAAAAATAATAAACATTGTACTCATGCATATAAACATCAAAAATAACATGTGTTTGAACCATGTCTATTTTATTGGACATTGTCCCACTCTGTGCCTGACACAGAGCCTAATAGAGAAAGGTTCTCAGTAAATCCTTATTGAATGGCAAGAGATTAACACTGCCCCAGACGGAAAAAAAAATCAGTCAATCACTAAGTCCTTTTGTTACAGGGTATTTTGAAATTGTATCAATTGACTTTTTTTCTCTCCCCATAAATTTGCCTATCCTGACTGGGTCTTCCAACACTTGAGATGTCACCATTTAAATTAGGCAATAGGCCACTGTCACTGAGTAGAGATCGTTTGACACTAACAGAATAAAGAGACATGTTTAGGATCATTTTCCACTCCTAGTAATTCTGACTATCTCCAATATTATTTTGAGGAAAAATCATTTGAATCACCCCCAATGGGATTTTTAAAACACTGGGCTTTCCTTTGTGTATGCAGATATCTGTAGGTATTCTCCTTGAGGGTCCCCCAACTTTTTTTGTCGGGTTATTTTTTTTGCTGATTTTTCTGAATGATATTGTGCTTTATGATTGTCAGGCTGTGTGTATTTCCTGAGGTTCATGCAGTTCCGTTTTGTGTCTTAGCCTCCACCAGCTTCACGCAAGAGGTGAGCGGTGCATGCCCTCCGCTTATGACTGCTGGTGAACCATATGCGGCGGTAGTGACGCACACAGCTTGAAAACTCAAACGGAGTGGTCTTTAAATGATGATGTGTTGCCTGCAGGAAAACTACTAGCAAATTGGTGTTTTCAAAGCTCCCATTGATTTGTGTTCAAGTTTCTTGGATTTGGACCAGACTACATGATTTCCAGAATCTCTCCTCCTCTAAACTTCGGTTACCTAAGGCCTAGAGTCTTGATAGTGCCCGTATGTTAAAGATTTGGGGGAAAAAAAATTCCCAAATACCTGGAAGGATGAAGCGCCAAGATTAAATGTTCTCTTCCCATTCTCGAAAAATATACTTTATTGTGTGCCACAAGCACAAACCATTTTTTTTAAGATATATTTTTTAAATTATCTCTACACCCAACATAGGACTTGAACTCATGACCCTGAGTTGCACATTCTGTTGACTGAGTCAGACAGGTGCCCGTATCTTTTTTGATTCCTTCTCCTCCTTTATGTCTCACATTCATACATAGCCTTCAAGTCATTAACTTTATGGCCATTTGCTAATATAAAAATATCTTTAAAAATCAATATGTCCAGTTGTAAGATAAGTGCTGGGCATATTATGTATAGCATGGTGGCTATAGTTAATAACACCGTATTGCACATTTGAAACTGGGTAAGAGTGCATGTTAAAAACTCTTATCCCCAAAAATATATTTGTTTAAAATTCTTTTTAAAAAAATTTTTAAGTAGGCTCCATGCCCAAGACGGGATTTGAACTCACAAACTTGAAATTAAGAGCCACATACCCTATGACTGAGCAGCCAAGTGCTCTGAAAAAAATGATTTTGTATCTGTGTGGTGCTGAATGGTAACCAGACGAATGGTGGTGATCATTTTGTAGAGTATACAAATATCAAATCATTATGTTGTATGCCTGAAACTAATATAATATTATATGTGATTTCTACCTCAATAACAAGAAGACCCATGCTACCCTCTACTCCCATGTAAAAGAGAAAGATAAAGTAGTTTATTATAAAATAACATGTTCTTCAATATATAAGTGCTCAGACATGATTTCGGCGGAGGCCACAGTGGAGTAGGCAGGTGCCTGGCTCTCTATGGAAATGACCGTGGAAGCAATAGCTGTCAGGGCAGACTGGCCCAGGTGTGTTATAGTCAAGGTTCGAGCATCACGAGTGATATTCCTCTCAGGGCTGTGATTTTCTGAAGTGGTGAAAAAGTCTTGGTATCATTTCAGACGAAGGAATACTTAATCTTCCATCACATTACATGGTAGTTGTATTCCTAGAAAATTCTCTGTGTTTTAAATCTGCAAATTATTATTATTATTATTTTTTAAAGATTTTATTTATCTATTTGACAGACAGAGATCACAAGTAGGGAGAGAGTCCCGCAGAGAGAGAGGAGGAAGCAGGCCCCCTGCTGAGCAGAGAGCCCGGATGCGATGTGATGCGGGGCTCGGTCCCAGGACCCTGAGACCATGACCTGAGCTGAAGGCAGAGGCTTTAACCCGCTGAGCCACCCAGGCGCCCCATAAATCTGCAAATTATTTTGCATTTGCATGAAAATGGAGTGGGTTTCTAGGTGTGGTAATTAGTAAAGTTTCCCCCCTCATGTGACTGACAGAACACTTGAAAGTCAGGTGGACACCAGGACATGGCTTAATTGTGTGTGACTGTCCTGTGTTGTAGGATGTCTAGAATCCTCGGGGCCTCCCCTGTTGAGTTCCACTGCTCTAATTAGCTTCCTGTTTTTTGAATGTTCATGTACTTTCCTTCCTTCACCTCTGCCTTATCTTGCTGGATATGCCCTTGTCCTCGTCTCTAGCTGTGCATTCTCCAAGACTCATCTCAAATGTCTTCTGCATGCAGCCTTTTCCGTATTGTGATGGTTCTGTCTCAAACTCCAGTAAACTTCAGTCTCATATTCTGCCTTCAAACATGGTTATTCATGTGCAGAACCCGTTTTCACTTCCCTTAACTCCTTGATGTTATGTTATAGATCATTTTATCTCCTCTTGGCTGCTAGCTCAGTACCTTGCACATAACAGGCAGCCTGTAAGTAGTTGTTAAACGTAATTATTCTCAGTGCTTCTAACAGAATCTTAATGCATCTGAGAGGCTAAATCCATTAAAGCTTCTTTGCATAACTTGATTTTCTAGATTCTAATATACTTAAATTTTCAAATATTGGCTTTGAAAAATAAAAGCAAGATCAAAGTTGTATGTGCTGAAATGCCCTTAGAATATTAAGTAGTTGCAGGGCAGTGCCTGGATGTCTCAGTTGGTTGAGTATCAGACTCTTGATTTTGGCCCAGGTTGTGATCACAGGATCATGAGATCGAGAGCCCTGTGTCATGCTCTGTGCTGGGCATGGAGCCTGCTTAAGGTTCTCTGTCTCTCTCTCTCCCTCTTCCCACTGCTCCCCCTCACACAGTGTTCTCTCTCTCTCCAAAATAAATGAATAGATCTTAAAAAAAAAAAAAGGAGTATTAGGTAGCTGATTACAATTTTGGGTGGCTACTACTATGTCACTTAATAGAGTTTGAAAGTTTGTCCTCTTATTACATTCCTCTAGCTTTGCTGGCTTGTTGCCTAATTCTCCCCGATAATTTCCAGATTCCAAGGTCTGTGGTCCAATATTGTGGGTAGAGTAATTTAGGATAGGTTATGTCAGATTTAATGTGGGCAAGGAGCACGCAGCCTAGGCACCAGGTGGGGGCTTGGGGAGGTGATGCATGGGTGCATGGCTGTACCGCCCGGGGAGGTGGTCGAGGCGCTTAAAGTGCCCCCTGATGTTACAGAGCTACAGAAACTTCACAGACCACAGACTGGCTTCTTTCTCCCCATCCAACTCTTTGTAACATGATCTATTTTTGCATTTTGGAGAATGAGAGTAATGCTTTGGATCATACAAAATAATTTTTTATATACAATCCTGAAAATGTATAGGAGACATCTGGTGGTAAATACCATTATCCCTTTTGGGTTGAATATTTTTAGGCTGCTAATCACACATGTACCTATATGTGTCAGCTGTACAGCTGTGAATAGCACTCATTGTTCCCAACCCCTTCCGCCTCCCCATCCCATTAACATATTCTAGCAGCGATGGAAGCATTTTTGCCTAATCTGAGCAAATTCCTCTGCTCTAGGTACTCAGCTTGAAACCGATGTTCTTAACGAAGACTCAAACGTCTTGGTCTTTCCACTTCTTGTGGAGGTCTTCATTGCTTCCATCAGTTTAAAGCCCTGTATACTTGTCCTAGATGGAATCGAAGAATTGATTGGCATTTATGGTATCTCAGGACAGAAGGTAATCTCTTTTTAAAATCATACTTATTTTATTGCTGTTTTATAAAAAGAAAACACCATAATTTAGAACGTATGTAACATATTTCCATTGTATCGCGTATCTGTATCTACAGGCGACATCGCTTATGGTCACTCTTCTCCATTTTATTGAACAAATAATTTTGTGGTGGCACTTAGAGTGGGTCAGGCACCCTTCTAGGAACTTTAGAAGTATGAACACATAGAATTCTCAGAAGAACTCTGTGGAAGAGAGACTGTGATCATCGTCCCCGCTTATGCAGAGGGGACAGCATGAGGAGACGTTAGGTGGCTTTATGGGGCATCTGAAGATGGTGGTAGACTGGGAGCTCACATGTGGGTGGTCTGGTTCTAGAAACTGTGACCTTTACTCCCACCTGGGCTTTACTCCTGCTCTCGCTGTTTTATACTTTTATCAAGCATTTATTGGGCCCCGAGTATTTTCTTTATGTTGCATATTTTGATCAGCTTCATCTACACTGGTTTTGCACATACCAAGTTGGGTGCTCCTTAGTTTTTATCCTGTTTGAGGTAATATTGGATCCATGGAAACTCTAAGTCACCTTGGTATCAGCCATTATTTTGTGAAGCAATTTCTCTAAAACTTAAACACACATGAAATTATAAATTATGTCAGTAATTTACAAATAATCTATGTTTCTCATAGAGAATATGATGAAAGAAGAAGAACACAGAAAATTAAGTATACTCACGGTCTCACCACTGCTCAACATTTGGGAGTAGACCCTTCTTTTTTCTATGGATGTCTATACACACTCATTGAAGCTTATGTAAATGAAGTTACATACCATTTTGTTTTGTAATCTGCTCTTTAATTTAATACACAGCGACCACCATCAATTCAACAAGTAACTATTGACCACTCACTATGGGAAAAGCGCCATAAGCAGAGTTGGACGTGGTCCCTGCAAACCAGCAGGACTTTCATTCTGGCAGGGGATGGCTGATGTTAATGGCACGATTATACCAATGAGTATAGAATTGCAATTGTGACAGGGCCTGCCAAGGGTCTGTATGTAGTGCCGTGAGAGCCTCTAACGAAGGCTCTTGGCCTTTGGGGAAGGCTCCCTGGAAGAGGGGCTCCAGGCAGAGGTCTGTGGGAGGAGAACGGACTATCCTAGATGTCCTAGGATATTACCTGCACCAGTGTCGGGCAGCGGTTGGGAGCCTGCCTGGGGAGTCAGACCCTTGGTTTCAATCCCAGCCCTGCTGCTTACTATCAGAATGAGTTAGATATGACATTTAGCCCCTCTGTTTTGCAATTTCCCCCTCTGCCTTTCAGGAGGGTTGTTAGGAGGGCTCAGTGAGTTGGTGTATTAAAATTATACCTGGGGTTTGATTTATAGGAGGATGACTGAGTGCTGACATGGAGAAGCCAGTGCCACTGAAGGAAGAAATTATGACTTGCATTTCCCAAGAGATGAAGATACTCCTTGTCATACAGGGCCCCAGGGGAAGTCTCATGGTGGCCAGGAGGCAGAAGACAGGAGCCAGGAGAAGGCCCAGGCCAAAGCCTTTGTGGGGATTCCCATGGGAAAGGCAGAGTAAATCATTCAGGATATACAGTTCTGGCAGACTTTGTGGTGTAGGGACTGTCCCTGGTTTCTGGCTCTGGCCCTGGGATGATGTAGGTCAGGGAGATGTGGGCTTGGTGAGTGAGAGGCGGATAAGAAGGCGGTGGGGGTGTGGTCTCGGATCTGCTGGTCTGCTCATGACAGGCACGTTCCAGGCAAGCTGTCCACCGCCTCTAGGAATTAACTTGTCTTGGGAGGACCAGTCTCACCTGGATCTGTCTGTAAGGCCCCTGAGAGAAGGCAAATTATCAGAAGACCCCAAAAATAAAAATCTCTAGCTAATAGAGTACCTGAAGACACGTTCAGCACGGTGCCTGGCTCAGAGTAAGTGGTCAGTGTTTGCTAGTTGCTCTTATTATTATCATAATCATTGCTAGGGGTGGGAGAGGCTGTTAAAGGAAGGTAGAAAGATTTGATTAGGTGTTTATTTGATTCCCAAATAAAACCATTTAACTTACGATAGTACTGTTGTATAAAGCGACGATTCTTCAGCATCAAACAGTGTTCTCTTTTTCAGTCCAGTGGTTTGGTTTTCACTCTTAGGGTTTCCTTTCGCCAGCCCTGTAGGTCATTCTTCAGAAGCCTACGATCTGTCGGATTCCTTGCTTGTAGGAATCTCTTTTTGGAGGTCGCATCTGTGCTATCAAAGTCATCACAGAGGGGGCGTCAGTCAAATATAGTTCTGTGGGGTGAGAGTGGGTATTTTCTTACCACCGTATTGTTTACTGTCCAGCTTATTGTTCGTAACCTTAACCCCAGCCTTTACCCAGTACTAACTCCCTCTAATTCCAGCTGCGCTGAGTTTAAAAACCAGCAACCAAGTAGTTTTAAAGTCTTTAAAGATTTCAAATGTCTTTGATGTTCTCCCTCAGGCGAAGGATTTCTCTTGGCTGCCGAGCTCAGTGCCTGCTCATTGCAAACTTATCATGAGCACCGTCTCCTCCAGCCTGTCCTACAAGTTGCTGTGTGCGCGCCCGGATGTGAGGACCGTGGAGCTCCTGAGTGCAGGAGACGAAGAGGTGAAACTGAACATCTTTAGACAGTATCTCTTCATTCCCAGCAGAGGCCCCCTCCGACAGACCAGACACCCTTTGAGGAAAAGAACAAACCTGAATCCTTTAAAACTCACGATCCTAGCAAATGAGCTGAGAGAATGTAGAATCTACCGAGATGAGTACCAGTGTCTGAAGGAGTACTTGGAGGTGGTCTCCATTCAGGAGCTCTGGGAACTGATTCTGAAACACTGGATTGAAGACTACAGCTGGACTTTTCTGCCAAAAAGGGCCAATTCGGACACCGGGGCTTCAGGAGAAGGTAGGTCTCAGCCAGTATTGACAACGAGCTGGAGCCCACGGGGAGAAAGATGTATGGCGGGCCACCCAGAGGAGGAGGGTGTAAGGATAAGGCTGTAAGAGAAAATACAGGATGCCCACTTAAATTGGAATTTCAGATAAAGAACAAATAATCTTTTAGTAAAAGTATGTGCAGTTATTGCATGGGACATACTTATACTAAAAATTAGTCGAATCAGAGATAAAATAATTTCATTAGAAGTGGATCCCAAATTATTGCACGGACTCTACTTAACCAAAAATTAATTTGTTGGCTATCTGAAGTTCAAATTTAACTGCATTCTCTGTATTTTAATTTGCTAAATCCAACAACCCTGTGTAGGGAGCTCTGTGTTGACTGTAAAGAGAACTGTATGAGGCACATTTTTCAGGAGTCTGAGGAATGGGCCTTTACTCTTTCTTTTTTCAAAATATTTTATTTATGAGCAAGACAGAGAATGAGAGAGAGAGGGAGGGGTGGAGAGAGAGGGACAAGCAAACTCTGCATTGACCCTAGAGCCCCATGTGGGGCTCGATCTCAGGACTGAGATCACAACCTGAGCCCAAACCTAGAGTTGGCGGCCTAACCAACTGAGCCACCCAGACCCCCTTGGCCTTTATTATTTCTATAACTCAATTCTTTTGAGCCTATAGTCCAAGTTTTGGCAGAAACCTAATTCAGTTAATCTAGGTTAATTATATCAATTTAGCTTGTTTTCAGACAGATCAGGCTGTTTTTCAGTCAAGCGGGGATTTGTGTCCTTCCTGTGTCTCCTTTGGGTTGACCTTAAATCTGAGGCCCTTGGTACTGGGTGTCCTCGGTTGTCCTCTGTCCCTGCTGTCTTCCACTGAGGTGGTCATGGCCCCAGATGGTCTACAGTTAACTGACGTTCCTCCAGTTTTTTTTTTTAAGTTTTTTTTTTTTTTTAAGATTTTACTTATTTATTTGACAGACAGAGGTTATAAGTAGGCAGAGAGGCAGGCAGAGAGAGAGAGGGGGAAGCAGGCTCCCCACCAAGTAGAGAGCCCAACGTGGGACTCAATCCCAGGACCCTGAGATCATGACCCAAGCTGAAGGCAGAGGCTTTAACCCACTGAGCCACCCAGGCGCCCCACGTTCCTCCAGTTTTGGCCTCATCTAGGACACCTGTATTCCCATCTGTCCTTGGATTGGTCGCTCTCTGCTGCTGTCAGCCACCACATTCCCTCATCTTAACGTGAGGAGGCCCCACTAACATCTGCACCCTTCTGGAGCCTACCGTCTCGTGGGTAGTCAGCATTCCTGACAGGGCACGTTGGTTACTCCCCATACCCTCGGAGCTCCTGGCTCTGTAGGTTTCCCCATAGCAATTTTTGCTGTCTGGTTCTGAGGGCATCAGGAGATCTGCAGAGCTTCTGATTTTCAGGCTCCCGATGGGAAGCAGAGTGCAGGCTCTCTGTACTCCTGGGTCCCTAAGCGCATCTGTCTCATGGGTCCTCTCTCGCTGCTCACAGCCTGGGTTCAGGGGATGGCACAGGCCCCTTCATGGAAACCTGCCCTGGCAACTCCATGGCTCTCTTTCCTCACTGCTTCCTCCTCCTTTCTCGGTTCAGTCTTCCTTAGCTCATCCTGTAACTGTCTGAGTCTGTTTGTGGTTAAAAAATGTATTCCACGAGTTGGTCAGGAGATTGTCTTTTGGTATTCAACAGTCAGTCTTTTGAGAAGGAAAGTTTATTCTCAGAGCTGTTATCTCTGCTATGAGCTTCAAAGATCTCTTTTGAAACTTGAGTTTCTGCTACAATAACCTTCTCTGAAGGACGATGAATTCAGAGTGGAGCAGGGATGGGGATGTGAGGGTGGGGAAGGAAGCAGAAAATGCTTGGACTGAGAGACATATCGGTTGGCATGACAACATATTGTCCTGCTCCATTTTTTGCTCCAGAGTTTGCATTTCTGCAAATAAAATTAATTTCAAATTTAGTGTACCCTCCCCCACCTGCAAGGAGGTGAAATAAACATTTCTGTGCCCTGAGAAGGGTTACGCAGGTAAAGGGTCATGCATGGCTGTGCCCATGGCCATCCCTAGTCGTCCAGTGTTGTTCAGGAAAGCCCCGGCCCTCATCTCCTGAGGGACTACTCCTTTCCCTGGCTGACTGACCCTCACTGTCTAGCACTGCCTACTGACCCCTCCTCAGGTCCAAGGCACTGAGCTACAGGTCCAAGAAGAACTTGGTCAGACTCGGATCAACCTCTGAAAGAAGCTTGCACACCTGGGGCTGAGCAGCTGCCTCTGTTTTGTGATTGCCGGTGTTTGGGATCGTTCCCCAGTCCTAGCAGAGGAAGTCCATCTAGGATAGCAGACCCTACCGTTTCTCTTGATGGTCTTAAGGGTCTCTTTCGAGTTGGTTGATCATAAAGCCAGTGGGAAATTCAGCTGTGGTGGAAAAATCCGAGGGTCAGGAGAGTAATGTGTATAGCTGCCTTGGGTGGTGTCTGTGAATGTGTGCCAAGAGAGCAACCATGCGGAAGGCCCACTCCTTGCCCTAAATGCAAATCTGATGTTTGCACATCTCAGTAAAGACTGCTCACTAGTCTAGTAATTGGCCAACTTGCAGGCTTGGAACTGTAGCTCACATGGCTGTGTTAGCTGGGACAGTGTAGCTGATACTTAATGCCTGAAAGTCTGGGCTTGGAAGCCAGCTTGTCTGTGTTCAAATCCCAGTTCTGCACTTATTTCTGTGTGTTCTGGGTAAGTTATTTAACCTCTCTGTGCTTTGTCTTATTTGTACGACAGGGACGGGGTTAGGTAGTACCTACTTATAGGATGATTAAAAGAAGCAAGTTGTTAGTCATATAAAACATTTAGAATGATGCCTGGTAGCCGGGAACTCTTCTATTTTGACATCGTTGTCATTCTGTTGTCTTAACAGCGCTGGATGGCTGGGTGGCCGATGCTCTGTGCTTACTGAGCATCTCACATTGTGGACTGACCGAGGTTGAGATATTCCAGATTTTGGACATGCTGGGCTACAGGGATCATTACAAAGTTACCACGTTGCACTGGGCTGCCTTCCGCAACGCCACCAGACAGTGGGTCCAGGAGAAGCCCAATGGCCTCCTGTACTTCAGGCATCAGTCCCTGCGGAATGCTGTGGAGCACAAGCTTCTGGGTAAGGCTTGAGTCTGTGCGAGTATCTGCTCATTAAGAAAAGGGAAGTTCACGCACAAGGGGAAGCTTGTTGCTGGCATTTCTCAAATAGAAGTGAATCTATAAACACATATAAACATGGGGATATAAATTAATACTTGTACCTAATTGTGAGTAACAGAGACCTGAAATCAATGGCTTCCATACCAGGGTTTACTCTCTCACATGAGAACTTTCTGGAAGTAGGCTGCCTTCAAGGCTCCACATCATGATCTGGGATCCTGTTCCTTCTGTGCCCCCAATCCATACACTAGCTTGACTCTCAAGGTCACCTCATGTTCATGACTGCTGGAAGCAGTATGGCTGCTGGAGCTCCAGCCATTGCATTTTGGGCAACAGGAAGGATGAAGAGAAGAGGAAGGGCTTTCATTTCCTTTTAAGGAGTTTTCCCAGGTTTCCACCAACATTTCCTCTATATTTCCAGAACTTTGTTGTTTGCTGCACTAGATACAAGGGAAGCTGGTGAACAGAGGTTTCAACAGGAGTGTTGCTACCTTAAACCAAGGTGGGCATCTGTCACTAACAAAGATGAGATATGCGGTTACAGCATAGGCATCAGCAGTCTCTACCCTAATTCTGAAATCAAATTCTGTCCTCTTCTGAAAGGATAGTAGGTCTGAACCTGAGACACGATGGCAATCACAGACACTTGACCTAGAGGCAGACCATTCTATTCATATAGGGTCCTCCTACAGGTATGAGGACTTAAGAAAAACCTTTAAATCACAGCCTCTGCAAAGATTCTAAGCTCTTTACAAATTTCCTTTTAGGTTTACTATGTCCTCTTTCACTTTCTTTTTTAAAAAGATAAATCCTTTCCACTGTTCCCCTCCTACATTGTCATCATTTCCACCACCTCTGAAGTTACATAACGTAGCAAAGAGAACAGGGCGAGGAATGAGGATGTTTCTAGGTGTGAAGCCCGCTCTTCTGCCCATTGGCCTCCGATGGTTTGCAGCACTCAGTCTCTTCGTTTTCCCAAAGAACAGTAACACTCTTGGAGGTACAGAAACGAAAGGGCCAGTGTGGCTGTTAAGATTCTGGGTATAGGCTGTACCCCTTCTCTGCACTGTGAGCCCCAAAATAAGACACTGCTGGCAATACTATTTTCAGAAAAAAAAAAAAAAAAAGCCAAGCAAAAACCAACCCAACTTTTCATGCTGTGGAATCAGGACGTGAATACATCTTTCCTGGAGGCACAGGGAATTGTCATTTCAATAATTCACTTCCACATGGCCTGAGCACGGGAAGCAAACACATCCTATAAGGAGAAAAAAGATCCCAAAGCTAGGGCTAGAGGACTTGAGTCTGTGATGATATTTTTGGTAAAGGGCTATCTTTTGACATATTTTGTCCAAATGTCACATCCTTCCTTTTAGGGCCAACTAGTCTCTTTCCCATGCATACATATGCATGCCCCGTTCCTTTGAGATTAATACTCTGGTATTACATTCAGTGTGTAACTTAAGTTACTCCTATCGAACGTCGGCTAGTCTAGAGGCATGCTTTGATCCCTGGGCTGTGCTAGAGAGGCATCTCTCCCCTTCTGCTACTAGAGCTGAGGATTACTTGGTCTTGCATACTTTGTGTGTGGGTGCCCATGTGTGTGTATGCGTGTGTGCGTGCATGCGTATTAGTGGGGCTGGAAAGGAAAAGGTCAATTAGGGAGAAGAGTAGAAAAGCTGGGAGATGCTCTTCTATTGCTTCTAGATCATTACCGTGGCTTGTTGCCCTCGGCTATCATGGCCACTACCTTCTATTTAGTGCTTTCACTGTGCCAGCCACTTCATATACATTATTTCCTTTATTTCTTGTGTACATAGACCATCCTTCGATGAGGCTTGGTCACGTCAGTTCTGGTTCTCATCGGCCTCCTAGAAAGTCCTCACCTGCTCTGGGTGTCTGTGGGAGTCCCTGAGCAGTGTTCCATGCGCTCCCCCATCTGTTGGCTATACTCACCCCGGAGAGGATCTTGTGCTTACTGGTGTGGGTACCTCCCAACTGCCCCTGCGAGGCCCACCATGAGAAAACAAGGCCTTGTGCTGAGGACCCTCTCTCTTTGTCCCATGATCGAGAGGTGCCAGGGTGGTGCTGGTGTCCCAAGGGGGAATAGGTGTTTTCTAGGAGACCTGAGCCATGAGAGCTTCCTCCCCCAAACTCCACCCTTCCTCAGGATCTCAGGGAGCCCTTCCTGGAAAGAGCCCCTTCTTTTTCTTCTAAGAACTCCTCACCTCATAAAGCTCTGAAAACCCAATCTGTGAAGCCCATTTTACAGCAATTGTTGAGGAAGGAGTCAGCATAGCATAATGGGTAAAAATGGGGTCCTGATGCGAGATTGGGGGTGAGCCTTGGCTTTCCCACTTTCCAGCTAAAGCTGTGGCTACATCATTTCACCACTCTGTACCCAGGTCCCTCTTTCATAAAGTAATCAGTGAACCAACCTCAGAGCATCATTACTAGTAAGCATTCAATGACGGATTCATGTAATTGTAAGTATTTAGAGTAGGCCTGGCATGTAGTAAATTCTTGAGAGATGTTAGCCATTATGAATTTTCCCTTTGTTTGACTCATCTGTCTCCCCTGTGGCCTTTTATCTACCATCTTTCCCAAAATGACCCGCGCAGATCAACTGGTGATCTTGAATCCTGTTGGCCTGAGGGTTCTTCTATTTTATCGGACTCCTTCACGCAGGTCTGAATTCCCTGGGCCCCACTCCAGTTACATGTGATAGATGTTTGGTGAATGAATGCACAGCTATTCCTGGCAGTTGGTTTTTTGACTCTGCCATTTTTAGAAGCTTCCATATCCATTGTTTTGAGAGCCAGTCTCTAGTTTTTGCCTCTAGTGGAATCAGGATCTGGAGGGCTGACCACAGGAGAGGGGAGGAGGTTTGAGTTACCTGCAGGTGACACTGGTTATGGGAGAGGAACAGCCTCATTCCAGCCTCTCTTTACCTCATTCCCAGGCCTGTCTGCTGTTTGGCCAAGAGTCTACCTTCTTTCCTACTGGCAATCACCATGGGTTTTATTATAAACAATTTCTTAATAAGAGTAATGACTTTGAAATCTGACAGAACTGGCATGACCTTGTGAAAGGTGCTTAACTTTCTAAGACTCAATTTCTCATCTGCAAAATGGGGATAATCACAGTACTTACCTCAAAGGTAATAAAAATACTAAGTATGCTTAATGTAAGGTGCTTAATATAGCATCTGGCACAATGATAAGCACTGTGGTGGCCATGACAGCCAATTGCCAATATTTCTAGCCCCTCCACCGACCTTGGGAAGCACCAGTGCTGTCCATGGTTGTACATGGCTCCTGGCAATGTTCCAGATGGCGGCTGGTCTCTCAGTCCCGGAGTGAGTAGACCTGGGTTTGGAGGTCCAGCCAACCTGTGATGGCATGATAAACCTTTGCTGTTTTAAGCCACTGAGATTTTGGGGCCATTTGTCCACATAGCATCATCTAGCCTGTCATGAGAGAGAATGACACTACAGAAATACCAGTCAGTAAGTCGGTGAGAATTGTGCTGAACTTTGTATGTGTGGATGATGCTGAGGTCGAGCCATTCCTCATACCTCATGCAGGAAGGTCAGAAGGTTTGAATCCTGCTGCTTTAGTCATGGGCTGGCCTCTAGCCACCTGGTCCCTCTGAGTTTAAGTAGCTTTGTCTGTCATATGGGGATTGGGTTAACCAGGGTTCTCCAGAGAAACAGGACCAATAGGTTTAGATCTCTGTCTCTATACAACTAGATGTATCTCTCTATATGTTTATCTGTATATAGAGCTCTAGAAAAAGATTGTGAGGGTTTGGCTTATGTGGTTATGGCGATTGGGAAGCCCCAGGATCTTGCCATCTATAAGCTGGAGGCCCAGGAAAGCTGTTGGTAGAGTTCCAGTCCAAGTCCAAGGCCTGGCAATCAGAGGAGCCCATGCTGTAAGTTCTAGTCTGAGTCTGAAGATCTGAGACCCGGAAGTGCTGAGAAGTCAGAGATTCCAGCTCCAGCAGAGAGAAAGCTCTCCTTCCTCTGCCTTTTTCTGTTCCGGCCCTTAGCTGATCAGATGATGTCCACCTGCTTGGTGAGGGCAATCTTCACTCCGTCTACTGGTTTGGATGCAAATCTTCTCTAGAAACACCCTCAGAGACACACCCTGAAATAATACCTAACCAGCTCTCCGGGAATCCCTTAGGCCAGTAAAGTTGACATGTAAAATTACACGGGAAGATGACAGATTTTCATATCCTTTCATATCTCACAAGGTCATTTTGTAAAAGGATAAGCTGTTTTCTGTGACAGTGTTTTGTGCCCTTTAAGCCTTGTGTTTAATACTCTAAATCTTGGACGCAGGGTAATATTTGTCCTAGTTCTCCTTCTCTCTCATTCCCCAACCCCCTTCCCTATTTACGACCCACAGAAATGCCCTCACAGTGGCCACAGGAAGTGGTGAGTTTCCTTCTTCCTCTATGGGTTTCTGAATCACTGTACATGCCACCAGCTAGCATGCAGTCTCTCCAAGTGCACAGGTAACCAGGAAATCATTCCAATGGATGTGGAATGGTAATTTGAACAGTGGGCTCCCCTTCTTCTTCTTTTTTTAAGATTCTATTTATTTGACAGAGAGACAGCGAGAGAGGGAACACAAGCAGGGGGAGTGGGAAAGGGAGAAGCAGGCTCCCTGCTGAGCAGGGAGCCCAATGTGGGGCTCGATCCCAGGATCCCAGGATCATAACCTGAGCCGAAGGCAGAGGCTTAACAGCTGAGCCACCCAGGTGCCCCAAATGGGCTCCCCTTCTGTTACTGCTCTTGTGAAGAGCTGGGCCTGGTAGGCCATCCAGCAGAATGATTCATCTTGGAGAAAAAGCCTCAAGCAGAAAATTTAAAATACTTCTGTTTCACCGTCCAAGGTTAGGTACCTCTAAACTTTTAATGCAACAAAACCCTTTTGTTTTTAAGGAGCTCGTTTCTGAGTAGTACGATCTGTTGGAATCCCTCCTCTGGTGGAGAAAATACCGACATCTGGCCCATAGTGTCCAATCTGTCGTTAGTCTGCTCAGCTTCCCCTTGGCCTCTCCAAGACCCAGAGGCAGACTAACTTCTCCAAACTGCGTGTCCTCACATATTTGAAAGTGTTCATTTAGGTGACAACCATGACGTATAATTAAGATAGAAAAAAAGTAGGTTATGAACATTTCTTGGGGGGGGAGGGGAAGACAGCGTGAAAAATGAGCGTGCCCCCCTAGCTTTTCAAAATCTGGGTCAGTGATCATAACTCTAATTCTTTGGTAAATTCAGACGGACTTATAAGAAGGTATATTTTTAATATTTCATGGTTTTTCCCCCCAACTCCCTGTTCATTATCTCTAATGATGGCCACAGAGCTGTTATGTAGTGTTTTCACGTACTAAAAAGGCAGATGCCTTCCACTGTGATTGATTTCTCAATAGGTGTGCTCACTCCCGTCAGAGAAAGCAGTCCATATACCTTTCAGAACCCAACGAATCACAGGAAGACACATTTCCACCGAGTCTTAGCCCGATACTTCCAGCGGCAGACGGCTTTCTGGAGAGTATACGAGGAGCTGCCCTGGCACATGAAAATGAGCGGCTCCTGGGGCGACCTGTGCAGCTTCCTCTCAAGCCCCAGGTAAGTCTCGTCCTTCTGCGTGACGGCCTTGGAGCACATCTCCTCCTTCCTCTGCTGAGCGCGGTGCTGACACGCCCACGTGTCCCTTAAGCGGGGGCTCCTTCATTCACAAACCCGGTCAAGCACCTGTGCCTTCCTTCGGATGGGCCCCTCGTTTGGCATCCCCCTTCTGTGGCTCATGGATTCCCAGCATCCCTCCAGTGGATCACCCGGCTCTCAGAGTGACTCTATGGGGTTCCTCTCAAAGTTAGGACAATTCCAGAGGCAGGAAGAGTTGTAGATGGGCTAGGATAAAGGATTGGCCACATTGTCCTGCTAGACCCTCTGAATTTCCTCCTGTCCCTTTCTTTCTTTTCCCTCCTCTCTACTCCTCTCTGTCCCCTCCCCCCTTGTCCCCTTATGCACCCCTTGGCAAATATGTATCCTTGACTCGCTCTGAATCCCAGCTCTTGTAGGCCCTGGGGATGCAGCTCTTGTCTGGCGGGGAGCATGTGGAGCCAAAGAAGAGCTACCCATGGGGGTCAGGGCTTCATTAGAGCAAAGACATAGAGCTGGCAAGCTTGGGAGAAGGAGAGGCTCGCTCTGCCTGGGAGATTCGGGGAGCCTGCCTGGAGGAGGTGGCCACCTGGACAGATGAGTGGCAATGGCTTTAAGTGCTTAAGAGTGACAGGCTCACATTTATCTGGTGACCTATGAAAGTCATAGTAGTTAAGGAGTTTATAAATAGGCTGATGGAATGGGGCAGATAGCAGAATAGCTTCCCTTCAAGACACGAAATGCAAAAATGACTTACATTAATATGTTGTGTTGTAAGTATCACAGACTTTCTATCAAAGATCCGAAACCCAAGCTTCTGGACAAGGCTGCACCTCATCTACTACTGGAACGTGTTATCAGAAGTTGGATATGACGTTGCTGAGGCCTACTTGTTTACGGTGGCCAAGATTAAAGCTGACAAGTGCCATAAAGTGAAGAAGAGAAACACACTCTCAGGTACTGTGAGTTGCTGTGGTTCAGTTCCATTTTACAGGGATGTAATGTGGCCAAGAGTGACTGCTCTCCTGTTTCTCCACATACTTCTGGTCATCCCAGCAGACCTCTGAGTACTCCTACCCGCAACTTAAGCCAGCCATTTCCGAAGATAGGAAATGGAGAAAGAGCATCAGTGTCCAGACGGCTCCTCTTTCTGTCTTGCTGTGGCTGTTTTGTGAGGCTCCATCCTTTGCATCTTCCTCTCTATCTTCTCATGGCCTCAAGTGCACTTTCAGCATCTTCGTCTTTCTTCTGTCGTTCCAACCTTGCCCTCCTCTCCAAGCTGCACATGTGGCCCACCTCCCGCGGGCTCTGGGCAGTACTGTAGCTCCACCGGCGGCGCTCCTCAGTGACCAGCCGACAGTTCAAACGAAATACATGCAAACCCTGATGTTCTAGATGTTCCCTCCGCACTTGTGCTTCTTTCTGTCTCCGTCAGAGGAGGGAGGGGCTCCTCTGTTAGGGGCTCACGCTCCCTCTAACTCGCCCACCCCGCAGCCCCTCACTCAGTCCTGGAGACACACATTTGTGTCGAGCATGGCCCCAATCCGGGTTGGGGCAGCTGTCCTTCGACGTTCTGCCTAACGGCTTGGATTTGGACAGCACTCCTCTGGTCAATATTTCTTCCCTTTGTGCTCCATACGAGGTCCCCTTGCCTGTGTCTCTTTCTCCCTTCATTTCCTGGCTTCTTAAACAGTGATAAGTTCATGCATCCTTTTAACAAGCAGTAACTGTGCACCTTCCCTGGGCCATGGGCTCACTGGGCGCTGCTGACATATCGCTGAATGAGGCCAACTCGTTCAAAACTCGTTCAGAATGGAATCCTTGCTCCCAAGGTTTTACCATCTAGTGAGCATAAGGACGGATTCTGAACATTTGTCACGTGCCAGCCGCTAAGTTAAATACTTGATATGTATTTTGTTCAACTCTAAGAAAATCTCTGTAATACGACTAATATCTCAGTTGAAACTAAGGAAACGGAGTCTCAGAGAGGTGAGGTAAGTTGCCCAAGGTGTCCCAGATAGTTAGGGATGGATTTGGACTATGTTTTTTCCTGCATCCCTTTTGGTCCTTAACCGTGTAGACTTTACCTGTATTCTTCTTCTTCTTCTTCTTTTTTTTTAAAATATTTATTTGAGAGAGAGAGAGAGCACAAACAAGTGGAGGGGCAGAGGGGGAGGGAGAGAGAATTGCAAGCAGACTGCACGCTGAGCACAGAGCCTGATGCAGGGCTCAGTCTCTTGACCCTAAGATCGTGACCTGAGCCAAAATCAAGAGTCAGATGCTTAACCAGCTGGGCCCCCTCCAGGCACGCTGTTGATATTCTTACTACCGTGTATGAATTATGTAATTCTGGAATTTCTCCAATTCACGAATCCTCTGGGCGGTAGGACCCAAGCGGTAGTCTGAGGATTCTGCTGTGGTGAATAAAGCCAGGATGCGTCTGGAATTGTATTGGTGCCTAGGGATGTAGGGCGTGGGAAGGACACAGGGGACGCGGGATGGTGCTGGGGGTTGGGGGGAGCGCTGTGTGTCACAGGAAGCTGACAGCTAACCCACAGAAGATGAGATCTCTGGGGTGGGGGTGAGAGTCCTTCCTGATGATGCCATGCAGCTTGTCATAACGTGGTTGTTATGGTGATGGAAAGGGCTGGGGGCTGGGGGTTGGCTGGTGGGAGGAAATCACCTAACATTTCAGTGTGTGAGGATTTTCTGGATGTAAATGAGTCTAGTTCAGAATGTGTCCCTCTGAATTAGGCTGGAGACATCTTTAAGTCTCTGGTGATCTGCAAACATGCTGTTCGTATGATCCTGTGGTGGTTAGTCTCTGCTCATTTTGGGCCCTGAGACGCTCCTTAGCAGGGAGTCCTGGCGTCCATCACTGCCTTTGACACCTTCCATCTTCCTCATCCCTCATGTCCTGTCACAGTCCGGTCCAGCCTCTCGCAGCCCCGTCTTGGGCTCCAGGCCTTCGTGCCCTCTGTCTGACCAGTCTTTATAAAGCAAAGCTGTGATCAAGTCACCCTGCACGTTGCTGCTGTCCACCTTCATGTCTTCTGGCAGAGTCAGCCCATGGTCATTTTGGGGGGTGGAAGGGGAGGGCTTCGTGAAGTCCCTCTGGGACTGTGTAGGTTTACTTTTCCGCCTTTTGGAAGGCTGAATGTAGAAGTCACAAGACCAGCAACTTGTCACCAAAGCAATAGCAGATTCATTGGAATGGGTTTAATTATAGCAGGAGTCCTATAATAGTCCCAGGAGGCATTCCAGTGGTCTGGTTGGCTGCTGGGCCCCCCAGACATTGTTTTTCCTACCGTGGTTCTGTAGCCACACACAGCCCTGAGACAATGGGGCCTCCTAGGGTGCTGCTGGAGGCAAGACCCTTAAACTGGAATGTGCTTTCGAAGTGGTTTTTGAGAAACCCTGTTTTATGGTCTGCAGTCTCAGGGGTGGCTTGCCAATCCAGCCCAGTCCTCCCTTCTCATAACGAGGTCTGGGCAGGCAGGCTTGTAATGATGACCAGCTAATGCTCGGAATCAGTCTGGCAGTGGTTGCTGAGCACCTGCGTCGTAGTGAGCCTGGTGCTAGATGCCAGGGGTGCCACAGCCCACGGGACACAGGGTTCCTGCCGTGATGGAGCTTATGGTGGAGTGTAAAACAGACACTCCCGAGAAGTTCAGCCTGAAGGAGTGGGACATCGTGGTGGACAAAGGGCGGAGGGGACAGTATGTTTGAGGGCCACGAGTCGAGGGGGAGAGTGACAAACCTGAAGATCTGAGCAAGTCCAGTACCGGTACAAGAGAGCATGGGTAGGTTTGTCAGCCGGCCGGGGGAGTGGAGGAGTGTGTAAGGACTCTTTCTGCTGCAGGAGGCTGTGCTCCAGCTCAGGACCGGAATGCATGTCCTGCCTGGTTTAGGGCACCTGCCTCTCCACTCTGTGGTTTGGCTCCCCCTGGTGGCTGTGACAAGAACCAGAGCCCTAACTTGTTCGGTTGGTGGGAAAGAAGATTCTGAGTCTGGACATTGCTTCTCCCCAGGTGCTTCCTGCCTGCCCACTTGCCGCCTGGGTTTGCCCCTCCTGGCGGGATGCATCCTGGCAAGTTAGTCTCTGACTGATGGCCAATAGAGAGGGCTTGGAGCCCACAGGACAACTTTGATGGTTGGCTCAATTTTTTTTTTTTGACTTTTTAAAAAGTTTTTATTAATAATTTTCTGTAACCAGTGACAGTATCTTAAATTCATTTTATTTTTCTTTTTTTTAAATTTTTAATTAATTTTTTAATTTTTAAATAAACATATAATGTATTTTTATCCCCAGGGGTACAGGTCTGTGAATCGGTTGGCTCAATTTTTATAGATTATCTGTGACATGGTAAGCTTGGTTTTGACTGGAGTCCTAGGTCACATCAAAGTGGAGAAAATCCATTTCTGGCTGCAGTTGCATTTTTAGACAAAGTCAAACACCAGAAGAGACGGACTACAAACAGATGTGGCAGAAGGATGGGTCCCAGCATGGCTTCATCTTGACAGATGGCTGGCTACCCTCCAGGTGGCAGATGTGGTGGGTTGGAGAGTATCATTTCGCTTTTAAGGGGCAGACTTTCTTACCAGTGCAAAGGGTAAATGCATTGAATTACAGGATCTTGTCTGCAGGTTGTAGGAAATGGGGCAATATCAGCTTTTCATGACTAATATCGGATGTTTTGACTTTGATGCCTTTGAAAACTTCTAAATATTTTAGATAAATGGAACAAAACGATTTATTAAAAACAATTTTATTTTATTTAAAAAAATTTAAAGATTTTTATCTTTTTATTTGACAGAGAGAGAGAGAGAGAGAGAACAAGCAGGGGGAACAACAGATGGAAAGGAAGAAGCAGGCTCCCCATTGAGCAGGGAACCCAACTCAGAGCTTGAGCCCAGGATCCCAAGATCATGACCTGAGCTGAAGGCAGATGCTTAACCAACTGAGCTACCCAGGAGCCCCTGTTAAAAAACAATTTTAAGAAAGCTCTACAGAAAAATGGAAAGAACAAAGGATGCAATTTTCAATAGCTACAGAAAATATAAAAAAAACTAAGAATAAATGTAACAAGAAATATGTAGGATCTTTATTTTTATATTTAATTTTTATTTTTTTAAGATTTTATTTATTTATTTGACAAAGAGAGACACAGCAAGAGAGGAAACAAAAGCAGAGGGAGTGGGAGAGGGGGAAGCAGGTTTCCCACTGAGCAGGGAGCCCGATGTGGGGCTCGATCCCAGGACCCTGGGATCAGGACCTGAGCAGAAGGCAGACGTTTAATGACTGAGCCACCCAGGCGTCCCTGGATCTTTATTTTTATAAAACAGTTTCAGAATTACAGAAAACAAAATTTTAGTATATGGAGAGACATACCATATTCTTGGATGGGACAACTCAAGGTTGTAAAACTACCAGTTCTTCCACAGTTGACTTGTGTATGTAAAACAGTTCTAATTGAAATCTCAATGGGATTAAAACATTTCTAAATTTTCAAAATGATTTTAAAGTTCTTGGAGGAAAAATACCTGAGAGTGAGAGTTTAAAATAATGAGAGCAATTTTAGTATGAACTTATTTAAACCTGTTATGAAGCTGTAATAATTTTAAAAATACTACTGGGAGCAAAAATAGATAGCTCAGTGGAACAAAGCAGAAAGCTCAGGTATCGACTCAGGTATAGATGTAAAAAAATTAGGGGCTCCTGGGTCGTTCAGTCGGTTAAGTGTCTGCCTTGGGATCCAGGTCATGATCCCCAGAGTCCTGGGATTGAGCCCCACGTTGGACTCTCTGCTCAGTGGGGAGCCTCCTTCTCCCTCTGCCTCTCCCCTGGCTCATACTCGCTTGCTCTCTCTCTCTTTTTTATATAAATAAAATATAAATAAAATTTATATTTTATTTATTAAATAAACAAAATATAAATAAATGATAGAAGCTTTTCAGATAAGGAGGATCATGGACTAAATTGTGCTATGATAATGGTTCACTATTTGGTAAAGTTAAATTACTTGCACCAACACACCAAAACAAATTACAGAATGACTGGAGTGAAATGTAAAGAAATAAAATTTTACATTAAAAACCTCTAAGAAAATGTCAATGAGTCAAGCAAGAAAGCAAAAGAGTGAATCACAAAGAAACCAATCAATAAAGGTATCTAAAGAGGTGAAATTATTACATGCATGCCAAACAACACAACTCAGAAAACTAGAAACACAGTTGTAAGACCAGTGATAATTGGGAAAAATATTTGTAACATACATGGCGGGCAAAGGATTGATATTTTTAATAAGTAAAATGCTCTTAAGTGAGGAAATAATGAGCACTTCAATAAGTAAAAACAGGTAAGATCATGAGCAGGCCATCCAAAGAACATGTTCAGTTCTTGTCTGACTCTACTTCTTAACATCCCATGGATATGTTTGATGGCGCCCTTCTCTTCCAAACATTCTGGCCTCTTGACGGCTGCTGACACAGCCTCCCCTGGTTCATCTTCCATCTCTCTGGCTCTTCCTTTCTGTCTCTTTTGTTAGCTCCCCCTTTTCTACCTGGCTTCTCAGTGTTTGAGTTCTTTATGGTTCTTTTCTTCTCATGCCTAATTTCACCCCAAGCGTATTATGAATGTCGGTGGCTTCAGTGATTGTCCACATACACATGATTCCCACATTTATTTCTCTAGCCACATTTACCCTCTGAGCCAAAGATCCGTATTTCCAACTACCAACTTAACTGTCCACTTGGGTGATGTCTCCAAAGCTGCTCAGAATCACAGACATTCCCCCCAAAATCAGGTTCTCTTCCGGGAACTCTCAATTTACCACGTTGGAGTAATCCTTGACACCCTTCTGTCCTGCATGCCCTCCCCAAATACATTTCATCACTGAGTCCTGACATGTTTTACTTCCTAAATGTTTCCCAGACTTGTCCACCTGTCCACCTCCACCACCAATGCCCTTCTTTAAGCTGTCAGAGCTGCCACGCGCAGTTGTAAAGACCAGTAATACGCATTTAAGGTGCCTCCATATCTCTTTATAGCTTGGCATATCATTTATTTTTATTGCTGAATAATATTCCAATGTATGAATATGCCACAGTTTATCTCCTTGCTTACTGAAGGACATTTTGGTTACTTCCAGCTTTTGATGATTTTGAGTAAAGCTGCTGTAAACATTTGCATGCAAGTTTTTAAATCAGTTGGGTAAATAACTAGAAGCATGATTGCCTGAATGTGTGGTATGACTCTATGTTTATTTAGCTTCTTTAAGAAACTGCCAAACTACCTTCCAAAGGGACTGTACCATTTTGCATTCCCACCAGCAATGCATGGGAATTTCTGTTTTTCTGCGTCCTCACTGGCATTTGGTATTTTTATGTTTTTTCTTTTTTTAATGTTAGCCATTCTAACAGGTGTGCAGTGATATCTTCTTGTTTTAATTTGCAATTCCCTAATGATAAATAATGTTACTTTACATGTCTTATTATTGAATTTCTAGAGTTCTTTGTACATTTTGGATAGAAGTCCTTTATCAGATGTATATTTTATAAATACTTTCTCCCAATCTGTATCTTGTCTTTCTATTCTTTTAATGGTATCTTTCATAGAGCATTAGTTTTTAATTTTAATAAGGTCTAACGTAATCAGTATTTTCTTTCTTGGGTTGTGCTTTCTGTACTTAATAAAACATCACCGAAACACAAGGTCACAGGTGTTTTTCTGTTTTCTTCTAAAAGTTTTATAGCATTTCATTTTGTATTTAGGGCTGTGATCCATTTTGACTAAGTGTTTTGTGAAAGTGTAGTGTCTAGATTCATTTTTTTGCATATGAACATTCAGTTTTTCCAGAACAATTTATTAATAAGACTTTCTCCATTGAATTGTCTTTGCTGCTTTGTCAAAGATTGGTTGGACATCTTTGGAAGATTTTTATTGGGATTACATTGAATCTGTAGGTCTAGCATCTTAACAATATTGAGTTTTCCAGCCCATCAACACAGAACCCCTCTCAGTATATTTAGATCTCTTTTTGATATCCTTCATCAGAGTTTTGTGGTTTTCTATATGTAGATCAAGTACATATTCTGTTGGATTTATACCTAAGCTTCTCATTTCTGGGGTGCTATTATAAATGATATTGTAATTTAAATTTCCAATTCCAATTGTTCATTGCCAGCATATAGGAAAGCAATTGGCTTTTGTATGTTAACCTTGTATCTTGTAACCTTGTTATAATTGCTTATTAGTTCTAGGAGTTTTTTGTTGGTTCTTTGGGATTTTCTACATAGATAAGCCTATCATTTGTGAACAGAAAGAGTTTTATTTCTTTCTTCCCAATATATATATATATATTTTATTTCCTTTTCTTGTCTTATTGCAGTAGCTAGGACTCCCAGTGTGATGTTGAATAGGAGTGGTGAGAGGGAACATCCTAACCCCAGCTCGTCATTGGTATCACTATAGCGAGTCCTGCCACCATCACTTCTCACCTGACCCAGTGTCACAGCCTCGGAACTGGCCTTCCTACTTTCAATTTTTTTTTTTTTTTCCAATAAAGTCCATTGTCTGCTTAGTAGCCAGAACGAGCTTTTAGGAATGTAGACCAGATCATGTCACTTTCCAGATTAAGATCATTCCAGAGACTTGCTGTTTGCACTTATACTGAAATCCGAGCTCCTCCTCTTAATTTACAGTTCTTTGTGTAATCTGGCCCCTGCATGCCCAAGTAGTGTCATTTTATAAGACTCTTCCCCTTGGCCTCTAGATGTCAGCCCCTCTGGCCTTCTTTCTATCCTTCAAGTACATTCTGCCTTTGGGCCTTTGCACCAGCTGTTCCCTTTGCCAAGAATGTTCTTCCCACTCATATTTTAATAGGACCAGTTCTTTCTAGTTATTTAGATCTCAGCTGATGTGTTACTTTCTCAGAATGGCTTCCCCAATCTGATATTATATCTAGTCATTCTCTGTCTTATAAATGAGATTTAATTCTTTGCATAGCTGTTACCTCTACCTGATTTTGTCTAGTTTGTTTCTTCTCCTTCTCCTTCTTCTTCTTCTTCTCCTTCTCCTTCTCCTTCTCCTTCTCCTTCTCCTTCTCCTTCTTCTTCTTCTTCTTCTTCTTCTTCTCCTCCTCCTCCTCCTCCTCCTCCTTCCCCCCCTCCTCCCCTCCACCTTCCCATTCTTCTTCTCCTTCTTCTTCTTCTTCCTCTCCTTCTCCTCCTCCTTCTTCTTCTTCCTCTCCTACTCCTTTTTCTTCTCTTCCTCCCTCCCTTCCCCTTCCCATTCTTCTTCTCCTCCTCCTCCTCCTCCCTTCTCCCTCCTCCTCCCCTCCCTCTCCTCTCCCCTGCCCCCTCCTTCTCCTCCTTCCTCCTCCTCCTCCTCTTCCTTCTTCTTCTTCTTCTTCATCTTTTCCTCCTCCTCCTCCTCCTCCTCCTTCTTCCTCTTCCTCTTCTTCCACTTCCTCTTCCCCTTCCCCTTCCTCCTCCTCCTCCTCCTCCTCCCTTTCTTCTTCTTCGTCTTCTTCTTCTTCTTCTTCTTCTTCTTCTTCTTCCTCTTCTTCTTCTTCTTTTCTTTTTCTGTCTCTCTCTGCTCCCTGTTGCCCTGTCTCTGACTCTCCCAGCTGCTGGAATGTAAGCTCCATAACAGAAGGACTCTGCCCCCTGTGTTGATTGCTGTAGCCCCAGTGCCTGCTAGGGCAGCAGCACCAGGTGTGGTGTGGCTGCCGAATGGCCCCCTCCTAGGTCTCCACCATGATCTGGAACCAAACACCTCACTCTCTCCGTTCTTCCGTCCCCATCTTTCAGTTCTCTAAGCACCTTGCTTTTTCCTGCCCAGAGCCTTTGCACGTGTTCCTCCTCTGCCCAGAATTCCCACACTGTCTCTCCCTCATTTTGCCTCAATACCTTCTACTTTTTTTTAAACTCTCAGCTCAATTGCTATTTCTATGCAGAAACCTTCCACAGTTCATATCACCAACTCTTTCATGGTTCTTTTCATAGTTTGAATTTATATTCGTTTCAATGATTCTGTGATAATCTATCTTCCCCACCATTCTGACAGCCCAGCTGGTGAGTCTCAGGTCTGTTTGGTCTCATCCTTTATCTACTGCACCCAGGGCAGCGCTTGGCCCAGAGAAGGTACTCAGAGTACACTGGAGGTGGTTGTTGGAAGAATGAGTTCACTAAAGAATAAATACTGGATTTCATTGGTTCTTAAGAAGTAGACTTGCCCCAAACTTAACATTTCTGAAAAAGGATGCATCTTGCCATTGATGGCATCTTAGAGTTGATGAACATGTTTTTAATAAATATATTACTATATTCTGTTTCACTAGTAATCAAAGAAATGCAAATTAAAGCAAAATGCTATTTTTCAGGTACCAGGTGGACAATGATTTTTTTTTTTTTTAGTGAATTTTAAAACATTAAATAATGGGGGCATCTGGCTGGCTCGGTTGGTAGAGCATGTGACTCTTGCTCTCTGAGTTAGAACTTTTATCCCCATGTTAGGTGTAGAGATTACTTAAAAATAAAAAAAAACTAAACTAAAAAACTAACAATACAAAATAAAAACAATAACAATGTTGGTAAAGGTGTGAGGAAATAGGTACTTCTACATGCTACAGTAAGAGTTTATACTGGGACAATCTTTCTGGGGAGCAGTTTGGCAATATATATTCAAAGTCTTAAAAATATTAATACCCTGTGGCTTATTCAATTTAACAGTTGCTCTAAGGAAGTAATGAGGGATATTTAAAAAGGCTTCTGCCAATGATTCTCACTAAATAACATTTAATAAATATTAAATAAAAAATTGTATGTAAATGAAAAAATTGAATAAATAGTGGAAAATTGACTCAAGGTCATCTGTAAAATGGAATACAGTCAAATGGTAAGTACATGTGTTCTCAATTTTTAAAGATGTGGAAAAATATTCATAATACAATGTATCTTTCAATAGACTGTAAGCTCCATGAGGGCAGGAACCACGAATATTGCATTTGGTCTGTATACAATATCTAGCACAGTGCCGACACATAAATATTTGTTGAATATGGAAGTGAAAAAGCAGGTGTTAGATATAACACGGAGTGGTGCTGGATCCTAGAGGCAGGGCGCCCTTGCTCAGTAGGGTAGTGGTGGCTTCACAGTGCTGAGGGGACACCCCCGCCCACACAGCCCCTGCACTGGTGCACCCTTCCCCCCACCGCCCCCAGCCTTGCTTCCTCTGTGCTTCTTCCCTTTGCTCGCACCATGACTGATCAGCTGACTGAAGCACAGACTGCTGAATTCAGGGAGGCTTTTCCATACTTGACAAAGATGGCCATAGAGCCATCACAACAAAGGAATTGGAGCTGTCATGGGGTCACTGGGTCGGAACCCAACAGAAGCCAAATTGCAAGATATAATCAATGAGGTGGATGCCGACGGTAATGGCACCATGGACTTCCCAGAATTTCTGACTATGATCGCTAGAAAAATGAAAGCCACAGTGAAGAAGAAATTCGGGAGGCATTTCGACTCTTGACGAGGATGGCACTTGGGGACATCAGTGTGGCGGAGCTCCATCATCCACGACCAGCTTAGGAGAAAAACAGATGAAGAAGGAGATGAAATGATCAGAGAAGCAGGTATCGATGGAGAGGACAAGTCAGGTATGAAGAATTTGTACAGATGGTGACTACAGAAAGAAGACCTACTTTCAACTCCCTCCCCCGACTCCAGAAGAATCAAATTGTATCTCTTACCGCTTGCAAAAAAAAAAAAAAAAGTTCACTTACGCATTCTGTTCCTATATAACAAAACTGAATGTCAGAAGCACTTTCTGTCCACATGCACAAAATCTGTGTGTGTGGGTTGGTGATCCTCTCCCCTGAAGACCAAACCACACATCAGTTTTACGATAGAAACAACTGTACCACCTGAAGATAAGGAAGCACTTAGTGGACTCCTTGCAGTCCCATCGCTACTGGTTATTAATACACTGGGCTGCCCAGTTCTTCATGCATGCGGCTTGACGATGGAACAGGTCAGGCGTTTGTATTAAAAACAAAAAAATGAAAAAAACAAATTTAAAACCTATTCAGATGGGTTCTAGTTCAGTCTGTTACTATAAATTGCCATAGCAGGTTTACCGAAAACAAACACTTAAAATTGGTTTACCTCAGGATGCTGTGCGGGAAAATGGGTGAAGGATAAACTGTCTAGACATAGCCCCCACCCCCCGGAGGACAGACCCCCTCCCCCGTCGTACTTCCGGGTGTCCCCACCCATGGTGACGATGGCACTCCTCCTCGTGGCGTGCTGCGTGTGTCCGTTTAGCGTTCTCCACGTTGTACTAGAGTGAAATGGGTGTCAGGCTGTCACCCACACACATTTTCAAAAAGAAACCTTATCAAGGAAGTATCTGTGGATGGTCTGTTTTTGAAACTTTCTGAAGCATGACTTGGAGCCAGCGGAGTAGGCTGTGGCTGTGGACGTCATTGCAACCATCAACACTGCTGTTCAAGAAATTGCACTTTACGGCCATTCCAAGTTGTAAATGCTAGTCTTTTTTTTTTTTTCCCCTTCCAATAAAAAGGCCATTAACTTAAAAAAAAAAAAACCCACATACTGTAGGATGATCCCAATTTTATTAAAAAAAAAATGACTGTGGGTACGTGCTGAGGATCAGAGGCACATACAGAAATATGTGAAAGCAGTTTATCTGTGAAGGACGCAGTTACGAGTGGTTTTTGTTTTTCTTTGTACTTTTCTATACTTTTCCATGTTTCTATGAGGTACCCATATTAGTTTTATCATGAGAAAAATTATTTGCTTGCCCGTTAAACTACACGTTGATGTTAAACGAATGAACATGAGGAATGTGGTCAGTGGCAGGAAGGATTCACAAAGGAAGTTTTCTTGGAGCCCACGAGATTGTTGAATTGAGGATTAAACAGAGTGAATGGATATTGTCCGTTCCAACCTGAGCCCTTGACAGGAATCTGGACCCAATAATCCTTGTGGAATTTGCAACGCCCCCCCTCACCCCCCGCTCCCCCCTACCCCACCACCCAAGCAAGAGCCCATTCGTCCTTTCTTTGTCCAGACCACTCTTGGCCTGCCTGCTCTAAACAGCTGCTTATAGTTCTTAGTTACCTTTGTGGCTTGGATTGACCTCTCATTTTTTTTTTTTTTAGATATTATTTATTTATTTGAGAGAGAGCAAGAGATCACAAGCCGGTGGAGGAGCAGAGGGAGAAGGAGGAAGCAGACTCCCCACTGAGCAGAGAGCCTGATGTGGGGCTCGATCCCAGGACCCTGAGATCATGACCTGAGCTGAAGGCAGAGGCTTAACCCACTGAGCCACCCAGGCCCCCAACCCCTCAGTTCTTATTCCCACCTTCGGTCCCTTTGCTCAGATGGGCACTGTGGATCAGAGTCTTGGACTCTCTTGAGCTCTCTCTCTCCCTTGGCTCTCATTTAGTTTTTGCTCTTGGCCTTGAAGCACTATAGCTATGGTTCAGAGCCTCTTGGCCTCTCTCTTGTGCTGAGAGCTGTGGCCTCATCTGCTGGCTTGGTGTTGAGAGCCTAGAATGCTGCTTGACAGTCGATGCTCAATACACATTTATTCCGTGCACAAATGGTGATCCCTGGAAAAGTTGGCAGAAAGGAAGCAGGCATGTACTCAGTGTCCAGGTGGCCTATGGCAGGGCCAATGGAACAGTTGAAGAACATGGGATGTGTTTATGTCAAATACATCAGATGCAATACTTTGAAATGAAACAATGGTCCCATGTAGAAGTTCAGATGCCGGAATGTTGGGGAAAAAGTTCTGGAAATGATGACTTTCGTAGTACCATGTATTTAATTGGGTCTTCAAGTTCAAAAATTTCATATATTTTCATTTGTGTATGAGAGGGCATAAAACACGCACACACACACACACACACTCATACACTCACACACACACCCCACACAAGGCATGTTCCTTATTTGATTCCTTTAACATTTTGTTCCTTCTGGTAAAGCCAGTAATTCAAGACAGTTGCAACAGAGGGCAGAGTTGTGTAAGTCATTTGAACACCTTTTTATTCTTGCCTGAAAATCACCCCCAAACACATATTACAGTGATATGTGGACTGCGCTGTGGAAATGCTCCTTTGACTCTCTGGTTTTCATTATTTACATATCAAGATTATTTAAAAGCATTAGGTTATTTTTCCTGTCATTGTTTCAAATACTTGGTAACGTGTGTAAGTGCTAATAAAAGCAAAGTGCTAATCCCTTGAGAGAGAAATACTGAAATATGGATAATGTATTTATAAATCCTGTATCAAGATTAAGTGATAGGGACTCTTTGGTCCTTTCCAGATATGCTTTATTTAGGATTACTTACCTTTCTTTCCAATTTAGTGCTGGAATGCAGGCTTTTTGAGGTTACCACCACTGACAAATGCCGATTAATGTTCTTTATTGCAAAATTTCTGAAGCTTGTGGGCAAGACCAGAGAAGCGGAGGAGCTGTTCTTGAGTGTCGAGAACATACTTGTGCAGGTAAAGTGGGAAATTACTTTAAATCCTTCAAATGCTGTTTTGTTCATATCAGATATTTTCAGATATCACTTACCTTTGTTCCCTTATAATGCCATCTGCAAACAAAGGACTTAATAATAAATAACAGATACTAATTTAATTACATCAATCAGGGAGGAAGCTGACTTTAATCCATAACCCAAATTGTAGATTAATACCAAAAAGTAGTAGATAGATGGGAGCCATTTTTTGAAGGAATGAATACCAAGAAGTACAATTTTTGAGGGAAAAAAGAATGTCGATAAAGCAAAAGGAATAGAGTACTGGGTTGAAATGAACTAATAAAAAACAGGTTAAGGACTTGGTTATGGTTATAACTGGTTATAATTTTTACAAAAATATTGGAGAAGGTTGATTATCTTGTCTCTATATTAATTTACTTTTTCTGAAATAATAAGTTTTAGCTTTGTTGACTATAATGAAAGTTTTACTCCTAATACATAACAATAGCTGTGTGTATGAGGACATTTAACTGGCCTTTAAAAAAAATTATAAGTTTTTACTGATTTCAGTAGTGTTTATAGACCAAGAATAGTGTAACCCAAGACAAAGCTGTTTTTATTTTAAAACAAAGAGCTTCACATTTTTATAAAACACTGCCTCTGCCTCCATCAGCACACACCTTTATAGAAAGAATTCTGTTTAAAGAGATTAGTAAGACTTAACATGGCAAGTCTCCTCATGGCGGAGACCATGCTTATCTACCAATTTTTGTATCCTCCGTGGCATCTTACAACCTACAGCTGCCTAATAAATCAGTGAATCAATTTGACTTTGCAAATACTTCACGTCCTTAGAAGGCGGCACAGAGTAGTGAATAGAGCGTGGGATGTTTTCGGGCTGACCCAGATTTAAAGAGCTTTGGCACTCACTGCTGTGTGACCTTGGTGAGAATTTTAACCTCTCTGACTCTGTTACGGATTCTAGTATCTGTCTCAAGGGGTTGTTAACAGGGTCGAGTAAGAAAGTACGCAAAGCACTCCACACACCGTGTGGCCCACAGTGAGAGCTTAAGAACTGGTAGCTCTTGTGTTATTTCTGTCTGTGGCTTATAAAGTCCTGGGAGGCCCAGGTTAGAAACAATAAGACTGCTCGATTTAAGCTATCTTGGCCACTCTTTCATCTTCCAGGGGGTGGAGTCCGGTGATTCTCTGCTATCTTACTATTGACTGTGGAATTTTCCCCTGTGCCCACAATTTTCTTTTTTTTTCCACCAGGTCCAGATGACCATTACTGACAGGTGTCTGTCTAGAGAGTACTACCAGTTTTTTTACTAGGTAATCTCTGAGTGCCTGGTTCTAGTCATTCACTTAGTCATTCACTCATGCATCCCCTCTGCTGACTCATACTGAGGGCCTTGCCTCGCCTGTGAGGGAGCACTGTGCCGGGAGTTGGAGTGGTAGCAGTGAGCGAGGCAGGCACAGTTTCCGCCCTCAGGGAGCTCCCCGTCTAGCTGGAAGACACTGGAAACACGCAAAACAGCCATGAAGCAGAGCCCGTCAGATACGTGGTCGTGAAAGGATAAGACAGCTTCATCGAAGGTGCGCCACAGCTTAGACATTCAAAGAAAATTTTCCTCCTCAGAGCACTCCTTTGCGAGGCATCAATCTTATGATTCTGTTCTCAAAATATTTTTGCAACAATGCTTTGGGCCTATCCACCATGGAGACTGTTAAAAGAATTTTCTTTAGGCTCTGAATTTACTTCCAAAAGAGAAGTTCTAGAACTATTTTGGCAATAACAATGTCTTTGAAATAGGTGCCTAACATTCTCAAGGGGAAGGATCTCGTTATTTGTGATGTATGCATTCTGCGTGTACACCACTGCTGTAATCTCTTCAGCTTATTCAGGTCATTTAGGAATTTTAATGCAGCAGTTTTCAGCTGGGAGGTAGTTTTGGCGACACCGGAGCCATTTTTGGTTGTCACAACTTGGGGGTGGGTATTGCCACTGGCATCAGGAGGGTAGAAGCAAGGTGTACTGCTTGCTGCATATCCTGCCTGCATGGGACACCCCCACCCCCCGCTTGACTCACATAGCGCAGAGCTAGCCTGCCCCACATGTCAGTGGTGCTCAGGCTGAGAAGCTGATTTGATCGGTCTGTCTGTTGAAAAAGTAGATCTCAGGCTCTCCCCACTCCAGTTTGATAGTCAGTGTGGCAGACAGCTGGAAAACCAAAAAATACTTTTGTGAAGGAGCCTCTGGTTACGTGTCAGTGACTTAGTTGTTAAATGTGCAGAGCCGAGCTTTGGGGAGAGGAGGTCTGGGGGCGATGCCCTTGCTCTCCTCCTTGCTAGCCATGCGGGCTTGGGTGATTTATAGAACCTCATGGAGCCTCAGTTTCCCCACCTGTAGTAGAGGAGCAATAATCCCTATTTCATAGCATTTCTCTAAATTCCTAATGAAGTCACGTGTGGCAAGGGCTCAGCTCAGTCGGGGCTCCAGGGGTGGTGGCTAGTGCAGACTGTGACCTGAGAGTGGAACTCTGCTTGTGCTAACACAATCACTGTGAAATATAAACACATATTTACTGAGTTCCCACGAAGCTCTGTGCCTGGATGGTGGGATAGTCTGGAGTTAGAGGAGAATGAAAGACCTGTTTTCATGAGGAGGAGGCTTGACAACATAGCACCAAATTTGCCATGCCGATGGGTACTTCTGGCAACGTGGGCAGTGAGACTCAAGGGTGGCAGGACCTCGGTAGTTTGGTGGGGGCTCGGGAGCTGTCCCCCTCCCTGAGGCTTCTGCCCGACTCTAGACTAGAAATGTGGCCAGGACATGGGGAGGACTCAGGAAGACCCTGAGGACTTGAGCCTGGTTGACAGGCACAGAGAAATCCAGAGAGGAAGCTGATTTGGAGAGGAAGATGACAAATTTTAAATATTTCAGCTACTGAATTTGCAGTTGGGGAAAGATATCCAAGTGGAGTCTCCAGCCAGCTGGAGGACAGGTAGTGTTGGAAATCTGGAGAGAGACTTGGTGGGGGACATCTACTTACATGTGAATGCCGAAACACGCAGGGAAACAAAGCCTCCAAGTGATGATAGAAACTGGTTCCTGGGAAGTTATTTATACCTAAAAGGAGACAAGGAAAGAAGAGTTTGTAAAGGAGTGAGGGATTGGAGGAGGGTAGGGGGATCATAGTTTCCCCTGAACCAGGGAAGGAGGACTGCTTAGGGGGCTGGACAAATGAAGACCAAAAGAAGGCCCCTAATTCTGGTGAGTGCAGTCAGTGGTAACCCCAGAGATGGAAGGGGGTGGATGTGGGAGGAGCTGAACTGCAGGGCTTTAAGAGGCAAGTATGTCATAATGAAATGGAGAACCAGCACAAACTGATATTGGTTTGAGAAGCTTGTCAGTAATAGGAGAAAGATGAAAAGTCAAGATATGATCAGCTTCAGGTGAGGTCTGATCCAGGAGATGTATGTCTGTGTGGAGCAGGAAAGGAGCCAGGGAGATGGGCAGATTGGAGATACCAGTGGGAACTCTGTTCAGGGGACAGGACTCTTGAGAGTTCAGGGGGCGGTGGGTCCTTGAAAAGGAGGTTGGCAATCTCTTCCTCTGAGATAGACAGGAGGGAAGAAAATGGGTGGAAACACAGGTAACTTGAAATTAATTGAAGAAAAGGGTAAATGAAGTATACAGACTTTAATTTTCCAAGATCTATCCCCACTTTCAAAGAAAGTAATGTACCCCGCTCCTGAATGTTTAGCCCCGCAAGTGATCGGAAAGACCATTTCCCAGCTTTCCTTGGAGCTAGAGATGAGCACGTGCCCGAGTTTGGGCTGGTGACTTTTTTTTTTTTTAAAAGATTTTATTTATTTATTTGACAGACAGAGATCACAAGTAGGCAGAGAGGCAGGCAGAGAGAGAGAGGAGAAAGCAGGCTCCCTGCTGAGCAGAGAGCCCGATGTGGGGCTCTATCCCAGCACCCTGGGATCATGACCTGAGCCGAAGGCAGAGGCTTTAACCCACTGAGCCATCCAGGTGCCCCTGGGCTGGTGACATTAAGTGAGAGTGATATGGGTAACTTCTAAGAGGTTTTCATGAAGTGAAGAGTCTGATCTTCTCCTCTTTCCTCCTTCCTGCTGGTTGGACTGTGGCTACGATGGCTGGAGATGGAGCAGCCATTTTAGACCAAGAGGCGTCCTTGGAAATAGAAGTCAGGCAAGGTCAGGAAACAGGTTAAAAGGAATCTGAGTCTCTGACATCATGATATGTCTGTAGCTCCAGGCCACCTACTTCCTGACTTTTGCATGAGGCAGATATCAAGTCACTATTCATTTGGGTTTTCTGTTACTTGCAGCCATTCGTGATCCGAACCAATATCTGAGGGCAGTCTTACAGGGTTCATCAAATAGTCAGAATGGAAGTGGGGGACAGGAAGAGTGAGCAGTAGGGGTGAGATCTAGGATAGCCGCTGAGAAGGGGCACTTTTAAAGATACGTATGAGGGATGCATGAAAGAGCTGTGGCCTCTGCCCCAGAGATTCCTTACCACACCTGGCTGCCTCTAGGGCTGAGGAGATCCATATCTCTGAGCAGAGGTAACCTGTTTCCAAAACACCTACTAGAAAGCTCTTGGGTCATGCTGCAGGTCCGTTGGCATGGGGAGCACTTTCAACAGGTGCAGGGCACAAAGAATTCATGCCAAGCAGCCAGGCTCAGTCCTTTCCTGGGCTCACACTGTGGTAGAGCAGGAAGTATTACAGAACCAATGAGAGTGATGGTTCATTTGAATAGGGCCTCAGTTCTCAGATATATTCTGGTTAATATTACATTTCCTGAAATGAGATTAAGTAGTAAGATAACTCGTCCTTAACTCTCATTTCTTGCACTGGACATTTAGAAAATTATAACCAACTGGTAGATTCTTATGGGTTGAAACAGTTTTGGTAGAGGAGTGATACAAAGTAATGAAGTTTAAGTGCTCCTGAAATAAACAATGCTGAGCCAGTAAAGAGAATTTAAATTCAAGTCTCTAAGCAAAAATGTGTCTGGTCACTCTTGAATTCAAGGGCCACACTGATAATGTTTTTAGGAGTTCATTTGAATTCTTGATAATACCTCCCCTGGGAATTTTAACATGTGCAACACACTGTCATGTTATTCTTACCTTCGAAAATATTAATTATTATTATTATTATTACTATTCTTAAATATGTTATTTATGTGAGAGAGAGAGAGAGAGAGAGCACGAGCAGGTAGAGGGAGGGGAGCTGCAGGGGCAGAGGGAGAAGGAGGCGCCCCTCCGAGCAGGCTCCTTGATGCAAGGCTCAATCCCAGCAACCCCAGGGTCATGACCTGAGCTGAAGGCAGGTACTTCACCCCGACTGAGCCACCCAGGCACCCAAAAACATTTATGGCTGTGAACTAAAACAACCTCTGAAAGACGTATCCCCAAATTTACTTTGAGTTTATAGTGTTTCCCAATAACTATTTCGCATCATTTTATAAATATTTAAATTCCCTAAGAGAAGAAACGATATAAAGCATGCCATCTTTTGCGGGCATGTTATGAAATGGGCCTTTGCTGAGCGGGTGTCTGGTTGCTGTGCCAGATCTATGGCTGGCTTCCCCCAGCAGTGGTGTCCTTTCCACTTTGTACAGAGTCAGGCCTTGACAGAGATGCTTCTCAGAGTACAGAACACCACTGGAGAACTCTACCTTGAAATAGGGATGACTCAGGAGGGCTTCCAGTACTTCCAGAAAGCGTGGTCCAACCTGACGGAGTTTCCACCCAGCGCCATAAAAGACAACCAGGCCTTCCTGAAGCAGAAAGGTACGGCAGACAGGTGCAGAGGGGGTAGTGCTTTGTGTTTCGGAGTCGGGCTCCTGGGCCAGACCCAGCCACCAAGAAAGGGGACGTGGATGTGTGTGCTTTGTGCACCTGAGTTTTGTGGCCGTCACGTGAGGGCTGACCAGTCAGAGCCCCTCATGGGACGGCCCAGCCTTTGGGGCTGTCGAGGGCCGATAGTGATGTGCGTCAGAAAGCTCCCTTTCTGTGAGCCCCCTCCTGTGAGCAGTACGGGGGCCCGTTCACATGATTCTGAAGCCTGCTGTTCTGGGTTTAAATCTCGACTTTTCACTCACTGACTCTTTGCCTTTAGATCTATGACTCAACCTTTGTCAGTCACATGTTTCACGTTTGTAAGGGAGGGATGAGGGGAGTATCTGCTGCGTGTTGTTGTGAGACTAGAAGGGTTTGTGGGAGACCGTGGAGTGTGCAGGACGGTGGCTGGCCTGCAGTCCAGAGCTCGGGGAACCCGCTTCTTTTATTCTCAGGTAATTGATGCCTGAGGCTCTGTAGGACCACAGAGAGAGCAGAGACAAGGATGTTTACTGAACGAAGATATTAAGCATTTTTGACCCACTGATTTACAGTCAGTCTAATCTAAAGTATTCTAGACTTACGCTGTATTTATTTATTTATTTATTTATTTATTTATTTTGTAAAGATTTTATTTATTTATTTGACAGAGTGATCACAAGTAGGCAGAGAGGCAGGCAGAGAGAGAGAGGAGGAAGCAGGCTCCCTGCTGAGCAGAGAGCCCGATGCAGGGCTTGATCCCAGGACCCTGGGATCATGACCTGAGCCGAAGGCAGAGGCTTTAACCCACTGAGCCACCCAGGCACCCCATTACGCTGTATTTAAATGGCTGCATTAATTCACTTTTGTGGTATAGCAGGCCAGCCCAGAAGGCAGCCATTCGAACAACAGCTGCTTACTGTTGCCCAGAGGTGTGTGCGTTGGCTGGGGGATTCCACAGGTCCAGAGTGGGCTCGGCAGATGGAGATCAGCGGGCAGGGCCCATGGGATGGGCTGGTCTACAAGGCTTCCCTTCGATGTCTGGGCCACACGTTCCTCTTCCTCCAGGAGGATGGTGAGGGCCTGTTGGCTTGGTGGCTCGCGGGATTCCAGGAGACGGGGAGCAGAAGCCTGTGCAGAGGCACAGACCTAGGCTCAGCCCTGGCCCACACCCTCTTGTCCTGCATTCAGTTGGTCAAAACGAGTCACCGGGCCTCATTCAAAGGGAGAGCACAAGACCCCACGTCTTGATGGGAGGAGGTGCGGAATGGCATTGCCGAGGGGAACTGGGTGCAGGTTGGCATGGGGGGCTGCTGCTGTTTCGGCGGTCTACCACCAGGGCTGTAAGACCAAAGGTCACTGTGGGCAAGCTACCTACCCCTGCTCGATCCCAAGTGTAAGTCCAGTTTTACAGTAACACTTACCACTTGTTGAATGCTTATTATGTGTAAGGCACTTCATGCTCATGATCTTTTACCCTCAAACGTGTCTCCTGTGGTATGTATTGCTATCCCCATGGTACAGATGAGGACACTGAAGGTCAGAGAGGTAGAATAACTTCAACCACTTCAGCTCTCACAGCCGGCAGGCCTGGAGCTGGGAGTCCGAGCTAGGCTGATCAGACCCTAAAGCCTGTCTGCAGGAACTCCTCACCGTACGAAATCTCTTCTAGAACTGACATGTATGAAGCTATAGTCCTCGAAATACAGAGTGTAGCTTCTGAGGCACCTGAATGCAGGCAGAGCTGGTCAAAGGCATGCTGGGACCTCAGTGAGCAGAGGAAACCAGGGTGGGAACCAGGCGCACTCAGGTGGATCCTGGGACTGGCCTTCTAAAGCCGGCTGGAGGGTCTAGAGAGTAGCGCTCCGAGGGGTTGAGCAGACCTTGGCTTGGTGCAGACAAATGTGACACCTGAGGAGTCCAAAGCAGCAGGAGGGGTGGGGTTCTACTGGCAACGGAGGCTTGGGGGTAGATCGCTGTCCTTAGTGGCAGCTTTGATGGGAACCCTCTGTAGTTCCAGTGTTCTGACAAGGATCAGGCCGGGATTCAGGGCCCAAGCAAGCAGGTGAAGGCTCAGATTCCCAGCTGGCCAGAGCTGACACATTCCAGAACTATTTCCTGAGCACCTGCCATGTGGGTGCTGTGCTGGACAGGACAGTCACCAACTCTGTCCTCTAAAGGAGGGGACACATAACACAATAATTGCAGGCTGGAGTAAATGTAATGAAAGACACAAACGACATGCAGGGGAGCATAAGCAGGGGGAGGGTCCTCTTCCGAAAAGTCCAGAGGCCTCCCTGGCTGAGACGTATGGTCCTGGCAGAGGGAACAGCCGGCACAGGGCCCTGAGTGGAGAGGGCCTCGGCCTGTGTTAGCAATGGAGAGAACCTCCCTGAACAAGGGGCAGGATACAGATGGGCCCACCTTGTTTAGGGCCTTGGGCAAGCATTTGGATTTTATTCTCCATGAGGGGAAGCCACTACATGGAGTTAGAGTGGGCATGCCGTCATTTGGTTTCTGTTGTGAGATTACTTTTGTTGCCTGAACTACACGGTGGGTAAGAGGGGACATAGGGAGATCAAGTATGTGGCTGTCCCTCCAGATGCCCAAGTGTGAGATGGGAGGCCCTGGATGAAGGTGGGCTGAGTGCAGGGGACACAGGTAGTGAGGGACATACCACCCAGGATGGGAAAGATGTTTCTTGACAGTGTGATGGTAATCCTTTATCCTTACAACTGAGTTCCCTCACGCAGGAGGTTAAATGTGCTTTTCTTTCCCGCTGCCACTGCTGTTCTAACACCTTCCAGGAACGTTGTTAGGGCTTTTTTTCTTCCTAACAGAATATGGCTTTGAAAACACTTTCCAGCATTTTAGGAGTCTGTATTAGTATCAGAATATATAACTCTCAATAAAGGAACAAAATGGTGGGCCTTCGCAGCAGGTACATTCCTGAGGCGGTATGTATCTAGGGAGAGCTCATTATTTATTAATTGGATTTATGGGGCTTATTCATGTGTTTCTTATTGTAAGGCTGTATCATTTTATTTCTTATTGCAAGACTGCACTGGCTGCCTTCGGTTGGACTCGGTTACCACGGTGATGACTGGTTTTACCACATCAATATTCTTACTTAATTTCTGATCTGTCCATTTGCAGAGCAGTCTCAGAATTCACTTTCAATCCATTGTCTTAGCTCTTTGGCCTTTGTAATTGCTGTGCACACACAATCATTGTATGAAAACCAATCCCCATGCAACGTAGGCAAGTCATTGATTTATGAAGAAAAAACCTGGCTATTGGTGGTGATGAAGCAAAGGTATTAAGTACTTTATTGACGTCTTAACTCTTTTGTGGAACAAAAAAAAACTTCAGCATCACCTTCTTTGCCAAAATTATTCCCTGCAGGCAGAGTGCTGAACAACCTGGCAAAGTCAGCCACTGAGAAGTACTTAAAAGAAAATCACATTTGGGAATGCGCTGCGGAAATTTCCAGCTTATTGGACGACAACCCCCGTGATGAGGCCACCATGAAATACACCGAAGGTGTTCTGATGTAAACATGGTTTTTTTTTCTTGGAAAATTATTGTTTTCTGTACTAGCTTTTATGGTTAAGATCGATGTTCTTAACCCATTATTAGTCCATTTCCCACTGATTGGGTGAAGAAATGCCGAATGTTAGCATTTCCATCTTCTGCTTCGATCGTTCTCAACCGGGGGTGATTCTGCCCCTCAGGGGACCTTGGGCAATGTCTGGAGGCATTTTTGGTTGTTACGACTGGGGGGTTGTTATCAACATCTGGTGGCTAGAGGCCAGGTTGTTGCTAGATGTGATAGAGCACACAGAATGGCCCTAGTGCGTGCTGCCAGCCCAAAGGTCAGCTGTGTTGGGGTTGAGAATAGTGCCTAGTTTCTCATAAGATCGTCAAATGTCTGCTTACATATCGCTTTGAAGGTCTCAAATCTCTGCCATTATAAACTGCTCTGCTGTTCTATGTCATCCCGTATAAAACACAGGATTTTTTTAAAAGAAGATTTTATTTATTTATTTGACAGAGAAAGAGATAGTGAGAGAGGGAACACCAGCAGGTGGAACACAGCAGGCACAGGGAGAAGCAGGCTTCCGGCTGAGCAGGGAGCCTGATGTGGGGCTGGATCCCAGGACCTGGGATCATGACCTGAGCTGAAGGCAGAGGCTTAATGACTGAGCCCCCCAGGGGCCCAAAACAAAGGATGTTTATAAGAATTACTTTTGATAGCAAAATGAAGTAGCCAGCATTATCGTGCCCAGTAAACACACATGTGTTTTATTTTCAGATTTGTTGCTGGAAACACGTCTCTTGCAAAAATGAGATTCCAAGAATGCTTAAATATCAGGAGAAGTTTATTTGGTGAGAAAAACATCCTGGTTGGAGAAATTATGGAATTTTTAGCAGATTTACTATTTTTTCTACCAGAAGATAGTGAAAGGCGAGTTTTTAAAAAAAGATTTAAAAAAATTATTTATTTGAGAGAGAGAGAGAGCATGAGTGGAGTGGAGAGGGGCAGAGGGAGAGAAAGAGATCTCAAGCACAACCTTGAAATCATGACCTAAGCCAAAACCAAGAGTCAAATGCCCAACTGACTGAGCCACCCAGGTGCTCTGATGCAAGTTCTTATAAAATGTCTCAAGTAGTGGGTCTTCTTTCTGCCCCCAAAACTCCAGTGGAAGGGAGTTCTGGGGTTGAGCCATTGGGGTGTCTCATGTCCTTGGCTGTAGCCTTGTTCAGAACCCTGAGGGGCTCACCGTGCCTGAGAGTTATGTCCCTGTTCATTGGTCAGGACACTGACCGCAGTGTATTTGAGAAGAGCTCTCAGCCCACAAAGTGCACAGAGTTCTTGGCAGTAGGAAAAGTACCAAGGAGTATGATGTTGTGTTTCTCTGTACACTCCCAGGCCTCGTGAGGAAGATGGACAACCAGCCCTTAAACCACACCTGCACTGAGTGGGTCCACTTACATACCGTCTTGTTTCCATAAATACAGTACCAGACTATAAATGCATTTTCTCTTCCATATGACCTCCTTCCTATCATTTTCTTTTTCTTAACTTACTTTCTTGTAAGAGAACAGTACATGACACAAAGCATACAAATCTGTGCTTATTGACTGCTTCTGTTATCAGTAACCCTCCCAGTCAACAGTGGGCTATTAGTACTTAAGTCTTGGGAGAATCAAAAGATAGCAGATTTTCAACTGCAGAGGGGTCAGTGCCCCAGCCACCGCATTGTTCGAGGGTCAGTTGTATTCACTTCCTGCTTCTGTGCAGGACTCAACTCCCTCGTTTGTGGG
Organism: Lontra canadensis; assembly: GCF_010015895.1. NCBI lineage: Eukaryota > Metazoa > Chordata > Mammalia > Carnivora > Mustelidae > Lontra > Lontra canadensis. The sequence continues at coordinate 99,905 of NW_022631294.1, forward strand.
GCCACATCCATCGGTCTGCCTCTTGCAACTCTAGGCCAGCCTGTGATGTCTCAGACATTCCCTCTCCGTTTTCCTGCTAACTCTTCTCTGCCTGCTCAGCAAGTCCCCTTGCTGTCCTGTGAGGTGGGGGGCTTTCCTCAGCTCCCCCGACAAGGCACTGTTTAAGCTGTTAAAGAAAAAATTATTCATAATGGTGTAAGCAGGTCAGGGCCAGGGACCAAGGGGGAGGGTCTTGTGGGACAGCTAAGGGGGTTCTTGGCCTCAGGCAGGATGGAAATGAAACATGAGCCAGCAGGAGGTGGAAGCAGAGTTTATTGAAGATATATGTAGAAAGAGTGAGAGGTGTGTGTGTGTTTGGGGTGGGTGGGGGGTGGAGAAACAGATGAAACATCCAGGAGACTCAGAAAGGAAAGATCATGAGTCTTGGTTTTGCTTGGGGTCTGGGGTTTTTGCTGAGGGTGATATTCTGGTGTACTTGTCCCCTTAGGCATCCAGGAACCAGTTAGAACCAAGATGAGGGCCCAGGTGTTACTCCTTGGAACCAAGGGACCTTGGCATTGAGATGTTTGGTAATGGTGGTCTGGAGAGCATGTGTGATGGCTTCATTCAGTCATTTCTTACCTGGTCCTTTCTTAGATATCATCTGTTCTAGGGAAATCATTAATTCCTTAATCCTTCCAAGAAGGACCTATGCTGTTTGCATTATAAGGCATGTGTAGAGTGGGGTGGAGGGGTACAGGTCCTAGCAAGAGTAGAAGCCAGGAAAAAAACAAAAGAAAAAGCAATTTTTTTCTCTCATGGGGTCCGTTTGCTTTCTCTGTCTCAATAATAGTTATTAAAGAAAGGTAAGAGGGAGTTCACTCAGGTCCTGTGGTAGGGTTTTACAGAGGGGAAGAGAGATTGGACCCAACCCCATATACAAAGAGAAGTTGGGGGGGGGGGGGGGGCGTCGGTGGATGGAAAATTACCAAGAGGAAACACTGGCGGGGAGAGGATTCTGGCTTGATGGACCCAACAGGATTCTTGCTGAAGGCAGGCTGCGGGGATCGGACTTCACCTGGGATGTGACGGGGAAGGAGGAAACCAGCCTGATACTGAGGGTGATCAGACTGGTAGGGGTGGGAGAATCCTCCAACTGACTTTGCAGTAGTCTTGCTAAAATTGGGCAATGCAGAGATGAACACAGAAGTCTAAAAGTTGAGGCCTACTTTAGAAAGAGTGATAAGAGCCTGAGTAGAGTTTGGTCAAGGAGAGATTTTTTTTTTTTTTTTTTTAAGATTTGATGTATTTATTTGACACACAGGCTTCCTGCTGAGCAGAGAGCCTGATGTGGAGCTCAATCCCAGGACTCTGGGATCATGACCTGAGCCAAAGGCAGAGGCTTAACCCACTGGGCCACCCAGGCACCCCAGTCAAGGAGAGATTCTTTGTTGGTTTCTGTGTTTAAGAGAGGGTTGTGGGTATTAAGCTGTGGATACCATCAATGTTAGCATCTGCAGGGTCTGACCACTTCTCTTGACAGGTTGGTTGAGAGAAGGGTCTTTGTGAGTCTGGAGAGACAGAAGCAACACACCCTTCCTTTGGCGTCGGCTCACACCCTTTCCTAGCCGAGTCCGTGGACTGAGGGACTGGGGATGTTCTAGGTTCAATTACGAAGTTGTGAAGTTTTGTTTTTGGAGTTTCTGTCCCTCTGCCCTCTGTTCCCTGTCTCGATTTTCACTTTCAGTTTTCCACTTGCCTGGAGATAATTTCCCTCTTACCTCTCCCCAGGAAGGTAACCTCTTCCTGCATTTGCTCCCAGGAGGAATATGATGTTGCTAATTTCTAACACTTAAGTCCAAATCCATATTTAGCCTTTCTAAGAGTATTTACTTGTAAAAAAGTAGCCCAAATAAGGGAATGTGTAAGGGTAAAATTACAGGTGCTACATAGTAGTGGGGGCATGGAGGGCTTTGGGATCTGAGTACCTGGGTTCAAATTAGTAACAGGGAGAACTTACCATTTGGTATCTCATTCATTTCTTCACAAGTAAAATGAAAGTGGGGCTACTATCTTGTTCACAGGATGGTTGTGAGGGCTAAGTGATCCCGTGTGTAAGGTGCTTAGCAGAATGCCTGGCACATACCAAAAGAGTTCATTAAATTGAATTCTTAGTATTACTATTTTGCTCCCCGCCAGGTCATTTTTTAGACACTGGATACCAGATAAGCCTCCTCCTGTTCCTCTTCAGATTAGCACGATGAACGGAGAAAGGATTCTTCTTTACAGAAGCAAAAAGCATGGCAGTAGAACCATTTCCTCGTGAAAGAAAAATCTAAGCATGAAAGCATGATATTGTCTGAGTCATTTCTGCTTCCCCAGGCTGCCCCATTGCAAATCCAGAGCTCGTGGGGTGTGAATCATAGACCTTTGATATCGCTCGTCCATTCCACAGGGATGGCCTCTGTGGCGGCCCACCTGACGATACCTGGCTGCCTTTTGCCCAGCCCTCACTGGCAACGGTCAGCCTTCTGAAACAATGGAAGGCCTTTCATCTTGTTGAAGGTTGCCTGTAGGTGACCACATCTTTCTAAACACCAGTTAAGACCAGGAGAGATTTTGCTGTGCAGCTTGACTCACCTCTCACACGGGGGTAGAGCCTTTGCCCTGGTGGCCAGGGCCCTTGTGACAGCTGTCATGCACTACAGAAATGATCCGTGGGATCCTGAGGGCCTTGTGGCATGGGGATGGGTAGGGCTGGGTAAGTGAGGTTCAAGTTAAAAAGAAAAGGACGGAGAGGAATAAACTGTCTTAAGTTAAAAAGAAAAGGAAGGAGAGGAATAAACAAACTGTCTTAAGAGGAACAGTAGTTATGTTCGCAGTAAAGTAAATGCCGTCTACTCCTTCTTGACTTTGTATCCATTCATTAGCCTCCTCTTCAAGGTCAAGTTTCTTCCTCCTTCCCATTTACTGTCATTTAACTTCTGCCTCTACCCAGCTCCATTTTACACTACTCCAGCCAACGTCATCAGGAACATGTTAAATGATGTGTCCCTTTGCACTTTTTGATCTTGTTGGCCTTCTCCTGCTGAAGAGTTGATGATGTCAATGACTCCCTTCCTCAAAAAACCCTCTGCTGGTTCCTGAGATACCTTCTCTCCTGGCTCTGTTTTCTGATGATCCCTGCTCAGTTTCTTTTGTGGGTTTCCTATCTCTCTCTTTTCCTCTCTCCCTCCCTCTTTGAGTGTTGTCCCAGAGGTGTTGCTGTTTTGGGTTCAGTTCATGGAGGCTGTGCTCGGATGCTGGTCTCAGCAGGAGTCTTAGCATCTCAACCTCACCTGTGCCTAGGGCTTTAGTCATGAGGTGCTGGCTTTTCTTCTCCATGTCCTTCTCAGTCCTCTATCATCTATTGGATGCCTCCGTTGTGTATTCCAAATTATTTGGGCATTTCGGAGTCCGCATTCTCAAGACTGAACACGTTCCCTCCCCCCACCCACCCTGACGAAATGCATCTTCTCCTGTTTCACCCAGTGTGGACACCACGGCATCGTCTTAATTATATTTATGATTAGTCACTATGCTGAAGACATTACATGCGTTTTTCTCATTGAATCTTCAAAACAGTTTGTTATTTATTTGTTCGAGAGAGAGAGAGAAAGCGAGAGAGAGATTGAGAGCACAACAGGGGCAGAAAACTGAGGTTCAGGAGGTTAGAAGGCTTGCCCAGCTTTGGAGCAGTAGAGTGTGGATCAGCACCCAGGGCATCTGACCACAGGGTGTCTGTGCCTCGCCAGCCACCACCAGGCCCGTCGGACTTGAGAGCTCAAGCTCCTGACCGCGTCACTCTACTGCGACCACAGCAATCACCCACTGCTCCCAGTACTGGGGCCACAACGTTCAGGGGGCGCCCAGCCTCTGCAGGTCTGTCTCCTCCAGGCCCACGGCATCTGCTCAGACCCTCGTGCTTCCTGTGGACTATGTGGCCTCCCTGCCTCTAGCCCCGCCCGCTTCAGTTTCCCCTGCACTCTTCCAGCCAGGCGAGTTTATCAAAGTGCACATTGGATCACATCATTCTCTTAATGAAATCTCCCTTTAAAGTCCAAAAACCCTTAGATCCGCACACAGTGCCCTTCATGAGTGTCTGGTCCTCTGTTTCACTCTCCAGCCTCTGCTCCAACCTTGGGAAGTTCTCTGTGGGCAAGGATTAGTCTTCCTCATCCTTGAGCCCCAGCCCTGAAGGTTTGTTGAATGAATGAATGCAGTGCTTCTTTGATGCAAAACTTTAATTAAATGTCTCTTTTCTAGATTCCAAAGGAAGCAAGCAATTGAATATTATAAACAAGTGATACAAATAAAGGAAAATGCGGGGACTTTTGCCACCTCCTCATTCGTCAGGAAGCAGCTGAACGTCAGCCTCAGTGACACCTTGTGTAAATTGGGTAATTGTCAGTGTGTTTCTATTAGAAGCCGTGGACTTTTCCCTTTGACCTGCATGATTTGCTTATTTTTAAAATGTCTTCATTTCTGAAGCAGGAAAGCCCTGTTCCACAGACTTTCAAATTTTAGGCTCCTTGTGTATCTTCCCTCATTAGGAACATGTCTTAGTCTGCTTGGGCTGCTAGAACAGGATGCCATAGACTGGCAGGCCTGAGCAACTGAGGTGTATTTCTTCAAGTTCCAGAGGCTGGGAAGTCTAAGATCAAGGCGTCGGTAGACTCGGTATCTGGTGCAAGTCTGCCTCCTGGTCCACAGACAGCTCTTTTCTCTCTGTGTCCTCACATGGTGGAAGGAAGGGCACCTCTTTTATGAGGGTGCTAATCCCATTCATGAGGGGTTCACCCACATGACCTGATCACCTTTCAAAGGCCTCATCTCCAAATACCATCATTTGGGGGTTAGGACTTCAACATAAGAATTTTTTTGGGGGGGGGGGCGCAAATAGTCCGTAACAGAAAGAGATCTTCTTCTTCTTGTTTTTTTTTTTTTTTTTGTTTGAGAGAGAGACAGAGAGAGCACAACAGGGGGAGGGGCAGAGGGAGAAGCAGGCTCCCCTCTGTGTGGGGCACCTGAGGCAGGGCTCCATCCCAGGACCCTGAGATCATGACCTGAGCCAAAGGCAGATGCTTGACTGACTGAGCCACTCAGGCACCCCAGGAAGAGATCTTCTAGAAGTCTTTCCATCCCATATCTCACTCATGTGACGGGGCACCATGCCCAGCCATACCCCTCTCCTGGCAGGGTAGGTTCCCTTCCTCCTTCTGATTCTGTTTTAAGTCACTGTTTGTATAGGAATCGCCTGTTCATGCTTAGTCCTATGACACTAAAGTAACAGGTGGCTGAAAATCACAAATGGCTCTTCACATGGACCCACCTTTGATTTTACATATAGAACGTAAGACTCAGTGCCTCCGATCTGGCCCAGAGATTTGAAGGCAATTTCTGATTAAAGGTAAAAAATTAAGGGGTGACTGGATGGCTCAGTTGTTAGGCATCTGCTTCAGCTCAGGTCATGATCCCAGGGTCCTGGGATCGAGCCCCTCATCGGGCTCCCTGCTTGGTGGGGGGACCTGCTTCTCTCTCTCTCTCCCTCTGCTTGTGTTCCCTCTCTTGTTGTGTCTCTCTCTGTCAGATAAATAAATAAAATCTTAAAAAAAGAAAAAGATAAAAATTAAAAACTTGAAATGACAGTTAAAAATGGAATTGAAAATGCAGTCTTAAACCTGAGGAGGAGGGGAGGGGTTGGGTGTACTCACTCTTCTCACTACTCATTTCTGGTATTTCTCTTTTGCTTCTCTTCACAGAGGTTCTGATTCTTTCTTTGAGTTTCTTCCACCAGTGTCGTTATTGCCTGTGGTTTGTAGTGCATGCTGACTTACTTCTTCACTGGCACTACTGTTACTGGACCCTAAAATCAGTTTCGTGTGTCTGAGGTCCAGTTAGCTAATCTGTGAGCCACCATGTCAGAAGCAGAGAAAGCTTTATTACCAGAAGGGCAGACCGATGGGCAGTCAGGGGATGGGTCTCGAACCTGCCTTGTCTTGGTTGAGCATAGGGACAGCTTATGTGGGTCTAATAAAATATGTGGGGGTGAGGGTGGGAACAGGATGGGCCTTGAACCTTCACAAGGAGAGGCTCAAAACTTCTGAGACATTGTGCTCTGGGAACATCTGGGCTCCACGTAATGGTCTCAGAGCGTTACTTGTTGGCTTTGTGTCTATAGGTTATCATGTCGCCTCCCTCCTTGGTTCCTGTTGTGGGCACTGGGACAAAGAAAACAGGGACAAGGTTAATGATTCTTGCAAGGCTGTGGAGGAAATGTGCTGACGTGTAGCCCGCAGGTTACAGGGGAGGAAGGGCCTAGTGACAGTTCCCATAGATGAAGAAACATAGGCCCTGGTGAGGTTAGGGTTACATATGAGGGGCGGTCTGCCTGGCTGACTGTTGATGAGCTCCCCAGAGGCCTCCTGAGAGAGGGTCCTCCTCGCCAGGCTCTGCTGTAGCCAGGGACCACAGTGTCTGGGCCCTACCCTTCCCTGCCTCACCACTTATTGGGCCCAGGACCCCATTAGCTTGCTCTGCAAATAGGGGCACATAGTGAGTTTTGTCCTTTACCTGGAGTGTTGCTGCCAAACTTGGGAACCGAGGAGATTGGAGAGTTGAGTTGGGGGCTGCAGATAATTCCCAGACAGCAGGCTGGAGGCTGGCCACAGCGGGAGGGAGGGAGGAAAGGGGTGGGGTGGGGGTGGTCAGAGCTATGAGTCCCATGGGGCAGGGATGGGGAGGGGTGTGCCTCCAGTGAGCAAGTTCCCTGTGTGCCAGGTAGAGACGTCTCAGCTTTATTTCTTCTACTAGGTTAGAACAGAAGTCTCAAGTGCCACGACTAGAAAAATTCTGGAGTACTATCAGGGATCATGAAATCTCATTGCCACAAGGCATGGCCAACTTCCACCTAAACAGGTTTTCAGCCCATGCGATACTATCCCTCAGGACAGAAGTCTGGAGAAACCTCAATTGTCAAGATGGGGGGAGGCGAGGAGGCGGGGGAGAGGAGGGGACAGGGAGCATTACTGTCATTTAGTGGGTGGAGGCTTGGGGTGCTGCTAAACACCCTATGGGGCTCAGGACAGCCCCTCAACAGCAAAAAATTATCCAGGCCAAATGTCAAAGTGCTAAGATTGAGAAACCCTGAGTTAATCAACCACTTTCTCCAGCGTGCATGTTTGTTGTCCATTTTACCATAAAACACGATTGCTTTCAGCCTGGTCATTTCCCAAGGAGGAAGAGGCTTAAATACTTGATACCTGCAGGGAAAGGTTATTTTTAGTCCATAGATTTAGGAGTGTGCATGTGTGTGCGAGTGCGTGTGAGTGTGTGTGTGCGTGTGTGTGTGTGTGTGTACAGTATTTTCTCAGTAAGCGTTTTCAGGCTGAATACATGAAGGATTTTGTTTACAACCAGAAAATGCAGATGCAGATCTATGCAAAAGCAACTGTACACCTAATATGGTTGCTTTGTACGAATAATTTGTTCCCGGTGGTGGAGTCTGGTCTATGACGGAGGTATCATGTATTCATTACTCTCAGATAACAAGTTTATTGTCATGTACATCACACTTACGCATGGGAGTGCTCAGAAATGCACAACTCCAAGGGGTGGTTAGGACTTGGGGTCTGTGCACCTAACTTGGCAGGGGAAAGGGAAGGGGAGAAAGGACAAGGACATTTAATAGAAAAGCGAATTATTTTTTGGGAAAGATGAATGAACCTTAGGAGAATAAATGAGGTGTCGTTGGTAGCAATGTCTGTCTAGGTGTGGTGCCAGCTTCTTGCGTCCCAGCAGAGAAGATGTGAGTTGCCCTGGGGAGGGAACTTACAACGCTTGAGTCCTTTTGGGGGACTCTGCTTTTAGGCACATGCAGGATTTTAAGAACTCAAAAGCCTTCCGCTCAAAGTAATCCTTAGATCATTGGGAATGTGGCATGCTTTGGGGTAGCCTTTCTGGATCTCCTTTGCCTACCTTCAATGGAGAGTGTCTTTCTGAATGAAATGTGTTTGCGTGGACTCCATCAAATAAGAAGTAAGCCAGAGTCACGTACACTCCCTGCTCCTCACCATGCACCTTTGTAAACCAAGTCTTAGGCCCACTATAGTAAAAGTGTTACCGAACGTGGGTCGTCAGAGCACTCCTTCGACGCTATGCAATTTTGCATCAAGGAAAACAAGAGCCGCAGTATACTGACCACTACCAGTTATATATTCAGTGCACGTGTATTTTAATCCTTTATAAATTGTAATGCGTAATGCAATTGTAAGCATGTTTTATCTTACCCAACTAGTTTGTAGATCTGGGGTGGTTTGGGAGAATTACTTGCCTCTAAAGAAAAACAAGCCTCCTATGGTCCCCCCTCCCCCCGGAAGCAGTCAGCTTGAAGTCGTTCACACCAATGAGCAGGTACAAGAAGTTGCTAACACAAGTCATTGCTTGCATCTGCCCGTTGTGACTTTGGATCGGAGGCCCATGTATGAAACTGTTGGTTCCTTTCGTCTCTAGCTTGTCTTGCGGGATCATTTCCTAGGGTGCTCTGCAGTGGGCTACCTACCACTTTGAAGTTGTCCCTTAGGTCCTTCAACATAAATTTTTTGAATGCCATATGGCCTGTATTTCCATTTAGATCATCCTACACATACCTTCTAAATTTGGGAACAATCTGTCTTGGTCTTTTCTGGTTGCAGTCGCAGACAAACAGGTGGAAATAAGGTTCCCTGTGCCTGGAGGACTGTCCTAAGTGTACCCGGGATATGAAAACAAAAGACAACTTTCGCCTTTCACTAACTGCTTACTTTGTTAGGAGGCAAAACAAGCCTACAATAGAAGATGTAACATGTGGAAGGTTTAGAACATGGCCTGAGTGGAGGAGACTGAACTGGGTTTGAGTTCTCACATGGCTACAATCTGGCATGGGATCCCAGCAAGTCACATCCTCTTGGACACAAGTCCATCTCTGGCCCTCTTTGTAAAATAAGGGCGTTGAGTGCTTTGAGACCCTCTGCAGCGTTGATAGTCCACGTTTAAGTGCAAAGGAAGACAGTGATCAGTAGCAGGAGGTTTTTCAGGGAAAACCTCTCGCGAGGTACCCTTAAGGAACTGAAGGGTGTGAGCTGGCAGAGAAAGGCGTGGCTCTAGGGAGAAGACCTGCATGGACAAAGGTAGGAATAAAGAAAGATGGAGAGGGGGCCACGGGGGACTGTCATGAGGGGCTATGGGAAAGGGTAGGACAGGAGGTGAAGAAGCAGGCGAGCAGGTAATGGTGGCAGCAGCGTACTGGTCTGTAGGCAGACCTGCGTGTGGGCAAGTGGAGATTTAAGTCTGAAGAAGGCTGGGGGGTCCGTGACGCCCCTGTGGGCTTATTCTCTTCGGGAGATTATTTTGGAAATGATTCACAGTTCGTTAGAGCTCATTAAGGCTGTCTACAGTCTGTCTCCCTGTTCAGAGTGAAACGAATTTCCTGTCCGTTATTGGGGAGGAAGAATTCCTGTCCCTTCAGAGGTCCTCATGGCTGGACTAAGAAACAAGTTGACATGAGACAGATTAACAGGAGAAAATCAGATTTAATAGCACACATTTGGGGAATCCACACAGACATAGAAATTCTAAAGACAGGCAGAATGAGGGATATATGTCAGCCTGAACTAAGGAGAACGGAGGCTTCAGTGGAAAGGGACACAGTTTATGGGGACAGTGAAGAACAGGGGTCGGTTATTGGGTGTTTGCCCTGCTGGACCGATGGGTCACTCAGATAAAACTTATTTCTGCTAACAACCCTTATTCTAGGTAAGCCCCCAGTTTTTTTATTTGAGAGAGAGAGAGAGAGAGAGCGAGAGAGAGCGCACAAGCAAGGGGAGCAGCAGAGGGAGAGTTACTGAGAGGAATCATCAGGGATAAGAAATTCTGGGTCAATAAACCTAACGGTGTTCTTGCTGAAGGCAGGCATTATCTGGGGTGTGATGGGGAATGAGGAACCTGATGTCCAAGATCAGAGTTGAGGATGTTAAACGGACTTAGCAGGATTCTTGCTAAAACTGGACAATGAAGAGATGAACATGGAAACCCAAAGTGAGACCTGGTTGAAAAAGAGCCTGAGTCGAGTTTAGTCGATTGTAGATTCTTAGGTGACAGTGTGTGTTTTAGTTCCTGGGGATATAGCAGTGAGCGGGACAGAGAGAGACCAGCGCTGCCATTACTGGCTCACGCTGACGCAGATAGCTGTCAGATGACTAGAGACGCAACCACGTAGCTGTGTAGTTCTAGTTAGGTTGTTGGGTACACAGGAGCTTCTGTAACCATGGAAAATGCTCTCCTGGCAAAATCCAACCACTAACGGGATGCGGATCTGTTGGAGGGAGGGGATGCACTGGGGATGTTTGTCCGGAAGTGATGTGGGATACTGACTCTGAATGGTGAGAAATCAACTTGCTAAGTAAAGAGGGGTAGGGTGGCAAGAGTCATCCAGGCAGCGGGAACAGAAATTGCAAAGCTGGAAGGAGCTAGAAAGGCCAAGGTGGCCAGAATGCAGAGACCAATGTTGGGGAGAGGGTGCCCGAGGAGAATGTCAGAGAGGTACTGGGCTGAACACATTCCCCCAGGCCTGGTCAAGGATTTGGGGTGTCACCATAATAGTAGCTGCAAACCAGTGCAAGGTTTTTGCCAAGCAGAGGGATTGTGGGGGACCTGGGGTCATTCCTTTAATGTAGCCATCACGAGAGGTTTCTAATACAATATGCTATGCCAGAGTCATGAAGAAGCTCAAAGGATCTTTTTTTTTTTTTTTTTTTGTGGGGGTGGGACAGAAAGAGAGAGAATCTTTTTTTCTTTTTTTTTAAAGATTTTATTTATTTACTTGACAGACAAAGATCACAAGTAGGCAGAGACGTAGGCAGAGAGACAGGAGGAAGCAGGCACCCCACTGAACAGAGAGCCTGATATGGGGCTCAATCCCAGGACCCTGGGATCATGACCTGAGCCGAAGGCAGTGGCTTAACCCACTGAGCCACCCAGGTGCCCCAAGAAAGAGAGAGAATCTTAAGCAGACTCCATGCCCAGCTCGGAGCCCGATGTAGGGCTCCATCTCACAACCCTGAGATCATGACCTGAGCTGAAATCAAGGGTCTGACGCTTGACTGACCGAGCCACCCAGGCACCCCCAAAGGATCCTTTTTTGACACTGAGTTTCTGTTTCTTTCCAGTGTGAGTATTTTGACCTCTCAAACAGACTGTGAACTCCCAGGATCAGGGGCCTTGTCCAAGCAGGAGAAAGAGTGCTAGCTGTAGGACAGGGCTCTGCCAGGGCAGGAAGGGTGAGGAAGTACATCAACAGGTTCTTTCTGGGTATTTACACAATTCGCTGAGCATCCAAAAGAAGCAGGAACTAGGCTCCAGGCTAACAACTTTGAAAGAAATGACCCAAATTGCATTTTAACCTATTGGAAACAATTGTCATCAGTAGACTTTCCATATTTTGGTTTGGATTATAGATTAATGCTGATAAATTGCTAGCTTGAAAGTCTTGGCACCTTCTTAATCTTTTATTATTATATTTGATCAATATATAAAACCCACTATAATCTTGAAAACTGGAAGATAGTGGGCTCCCAGCAAGGATAATTCAGATTTTAATTATAGCATTTTTATGCATGAGATTATAGTAAATACATATTAAGTGATGGATTTGTGAGGGGCAATAAATTCTACATTTTGTTTCCCCTTCTGATTATGGTTTTGTGAGGCACTTATTCAAAACTGAAATCTTTCCATGGACTATATCCTTTACAACTTGTCTCTCCTCAATTTCAATCCAGTTTCAAGACAAATCTTAACCTACTAAAATGGTTAATTCTGGAGATTTTAATACTAATCCTGATGATGAAAAGAGGATTTTCGTGGTTTGTGTTCCACACTACTTCTGACACGGAGCCATCCTCCTGTTCTCTTTTTCTGATAAGTGCTTTAAATCTGCCTTTTGAGAACTGATTTCAGTGGGAATGTGGCTTTTCATATTCCATTATGTCAAGCTCAGTGTTCTGTATCGAATTGTTTATTTTGGAAGAAGTATGGTTAGATGAACTTTATGTTACTTCCCTCGCCCTGGAATTCTTTTAAAAAAGAAATGCCAACCATCTCAGTCAAATTTAGAAGGGAGAAATTAAACAAAAGCTCTAGTGGGTGACTTTCAGTAGGGTGAGTCAGTCCTCTCTCCTCATATGATTTTTAAATGCTCAGCTCAGCCATGGTCATCTTCTCTACAGCAGTAGGTCCCTTACTCCAAAAGGTCAAGCAAGTGCTATAGACAGAGTGCCTTTTATTTTAACTTACACGTAGAAATGTAATCATTTCCCCAAACTTTTAAATTTAGATACAAGACCTCCCCTCCCTTCCTTCTCCTTCCTTCCTTCCTTCCTTCCTTCCTTCCTTCCTTCCTTCCTTCCTTCCTTCCTTTGTTTTTATCTTTCTTTCAATAATTGGGTCCTCTGATTGGAATGAGATGTCATCGTTCTCAAAATGCATCACCCAGAAGCCAGTTTTGGCTTCTGTAGGGTGAGACCTTAGACAGTAGTGATGCAATCTGTGCCCAATCCTAGACTGCTCCCTCTTTCTTCCCTCAACCTTTTACTATTGCCTTGTGCTGGAATTTGTAAGAATTCCAGAGCATTCAGCCTGTTTTTCATAGAAAACAACTCTCTTTCATTTCACACTAAATATCTCATCAGTTTGTACTGTACTTAATTTAGTTACCAAAATGAGACAAACAATCCAGTTGACTCTTGGTCACGCTAGAACCCAGCAGTGAGGAACAGAAGTCTGCGGGCACAGCAGAGATGAGCCTCCTGGCTGCAGGCTCTAAGTGTGCCCTGGGCACCAGCCTGTTTTATTTTGCAGAGGAAATAGAGGGCCCTGGTTAATCCAGCAGACTCATGCATGTCTGTTAACAGGGGTTCCTTTCTTCTTCTTCTGTAGATTTCATCTTATTTATTTATTTATTTTTAAAGATTTTATTTATTAGAGAGAGAGAGAGAATATGAGCAGGGGGAGAATCAGAGGGAAAAGGAGAAGCAGACTCCCTGCTGAGCCTGGAACCTGACCCGGGGCTTGATCCCTGGACCGTGGGATCATGACCTGAGTCGAAGGCAGGTATTTAACCGACTGAGCCACCCAGGTGCCCCAGGTTTCATCATTTTTTTAAAAACGATTTTATTTATTCATTTGGCACACAGAAATAACAAGTAGGCAGAGAGGCAGGCAGAGAGGGAGGGGAAAGTAGGCTCCTTGCTGAGCAGAGAGCCCGATGTAGGGCTCGATCCCAGGACCCTGAGGTCATGACCTGAGCCGAAGGCAGAGTCTTAACCCACTGAGCCACCCAGGTGCCCCGGTTTCACCATTTTTAATGGGTTATAAGTTTGTAAGTACTTTTGGTTGCAGAAGAATGTCTAATAGCCCTCATAAGCTTAGAATACTTTTTTTTCGGAGAGAAAGCATGCAAGCTGGGGTGGATGGGGAGGGGCAGAGGGAGAGAGAGACCCTCAAGTAGGCTCCACACTAGTGTGTAGCCTGCCACGGAGCTCAATATCGTGACCCTGAGATCATGATCTGAGCTGAAATCAAGAGTCAGACACCGAACCAACTGAGCCACTCAGGTGGCCCTCTTAGAACATTTTTTAACCTGGAAAGGACTCTAGAGATTACTCAGCTAATTTTAAAGCTGAGAAAATAGCAGATATACTTACCCTGGTACAATTGATCAGAGAATCCTGTTGATTAGATAATAACATCATAGGATCAGAAAGACCTAGTGGTATTCCAAACCCTTGCAGCTAGTAAGTAGTAGACTGAGGACTTGGAACCCAGTCTCTGACCCTCAATCCCATACTCTTTGTATTGTTTGTGGGCCCTAGGAGTTTGTACCCTTGTTGGGAAGATAAGCACATAAAAATAACTGACATCAGTGAGATGTGTGTTATGACAGATGTTGGTAGAGAGTATGGGGAAGCACATAAAAGAAGGAACAAGTAAGACTTTCCAGAAAAGGTGACTTGGCTGTGAGTCCTGACAGATGTTTGTCTGGTAAAGAAGGTGAGGAAAGCATTTCAATCAAGAAGAATCCACATGAACAAAGCAAGGTTCTGGGCATGGAGAATCCTGTCTACTATATTAAAGGGTTTGTCGGGGGAGCTGCTGTCGAATTTCCAGCACAAAGCATCCTGAATAGATTTGTATTTTAGATATTATATTCTTATGGCTGAATAGAGGGTAGGACTGGTGAGAGGGAACTGGACAATCTCTTGTGTTAGACAAGGACTTGAGAAATGAGGAGAAAGAATGTATTTGAGATTTAGGAAGTAAATCCGACTGGGCTCCGTGTTTGATTGGATGTGAGAGGTGAGGAAAAGAATAAAGTATCCCCCAGTTTGACTATACCGTAGGTCATTGCATCTTGGTAGATGAGGTTGTTGTCATTCCTGGATAGGAAGCACAGGTCAAGAGTTAGGGTGGGAGCCATGATGAGCTCATTTAGGGCATGTTGAGTTTGAATCTCATCTACATGGATACATTCAGTAGGGACTAGGGCACCTGAGTCTGGTGCTTAGGAGCTGGAAGAATGAGCTGGAGAAACAGATTTTGGAGTCCCTAGCATATGCTTGATGGCTCAACCTGGTAGAATGGTTGAAAGAGCTAAGAAGAATATAAGACAAGAAGATGGCAGGAGATAGAACTTGGAAGAATGCTAGTATTTAAAGGGTGGGCAGAGCGAAGAGTTGTGCCAAAGATGAGGATGGGCTCTAGAGGTAGGCTGAGAATCAGTAACGTCATGGAAGCTGAGAAAGGAGAGGTCCGGCAACTGACCACCAGGTTGAGAGCAGACCATTGCAACACAGAGGTCATAGGGAGCCTTCGGTTTTGGTAGAGTGGTAGGGACAAAATCCCATGAAGGAGAAAACAATGAATTTGTTCTCTCTACCCAAAGTGGGTTGTGCACAGGCCTTTGAATTGGTGGAGTGAACTCATGCAATACTGAGGCAGACCATGAAAGGTTGCTGCTTGCCATCTGCATCTGGGTCCCTGTGAGCAGACTAGTCAGTGGTCTCAGTGAAAAGAGGTGGGGCGTAGGACCCCTCCACTGCCAAACGCATATCCACCTTCTTTTATTATTTCCTTCTGGGCAGAAAGTGAAGGCCCATGGAGATAGCCAACTGCAACTTTCTACTCTATTTGAGACAATGATGGCTTTCTCCCTCCCTAATATGCTTGTAGACATTTATTGAAATAATGTGCAAACAAGCTTAATTCTCAACCTGAAGGACTTCTCACAAAGAAACTTTAGACATAGCATACTTAGCAAACAAAAAAAGACTTTCAACAAAGAACTTCTAGATATTACATAATCCTCCTTCCTCATTACACATTTACAGCACGTCTTCTGGGTGGAAAATAGAGACGGTGATTGGCTCCACTTCCTAGCCCATTTTCCTCCGACACAGCAGGGCAGTGGTGGGGGGTTGGGGGTGGGGGGTTGGGGGGGAGTTCACTGTTGGGCAGGGTCCACAGAGCCATTCAGGGAGACTTCCTGAGGACCTCCACCAACACCTGAGATCTTTCTTGCTACCCGTTGACGACCACCTGCAGTGCAAATCTGGGCTGGGGAGAAAGTAAACACAGGCCTGGCATTGCGAAATCCTACGTATGAGGTGACCGCACATAGTAGAGGAAGCACGCAGGACAGGCTTAAATTTCAGTAGAATAAAGACTAGAAAAGGTTGAACTTTAGAAGAATATTAAAAGGACTGAGGATTATCTTCAGATAAAATATCTTGTTCTTTTTCCAGAGGAAATAGTAAAGACACCACTTAAAAAAATATTAAGCGGTAAAAAAGTGTGTGTGTAGGGGAGGACTAGGAAAACTTACCACTTAAAATCTGAGAACAGATTTTCAAGGTAGTGGGAGGGACTGTCCCCTCCTCTTCTCACCTCCGATTCCCATTCCGTCCACAAGTTCAAAATGGAGAAGGTAACTGATGGTTCCTTCCTACCTATATTTTTATGGAAAAATCTAATAGGGAACCAATGCAACAGGGAGAATGGTGTTCTCTTTACCCACTTCCAGAAGTTATGGTGCTTGAATCTCAGTGAACTGGCTTTGAAGCCCAGTTCTACTGTTTTTTGGACATAACCTCCCTGAGTCTCAGTTGTCTTACTGACCAAAAGGGGAAAATAATGTCTGCCTATAGAGTTATTCTGAGGGTTGAGTGAGAAGATGTACACAGAGTAACCAATAGAATGTCCAATTAATGTTAGATTCCCTTCCCCTCCAGAATGAAGGGTTGAAGTGAGAAGAGGTTCAGTGATTTCTCTCCAGTTTAAATGAACCCATCCTACCGTGTCTTCTATGTTGGGTTGGGAGGATGGACCAGGCTGGGTATTGCTGCTGAGCTGGAACTCTAACCCCAAGGGAGGATGGGGTGGACTGGGGTTGGGCCTAAGGCAAGGATGTCCTTTCCTGGCAGCTACAATCAATGCTTGTTTCCAGAAAGAAAGAATTGGATTATGTCTGAGGTCAAAGCTATAGATACAGGTCCAGAATGGATCCTGAGGGTAAAGGGGCCTGGGGAGCCAAGATGTTTGGCCAACAGGGAGTCTGAGGAACAGAAGCCTGAAAGTGTGTGTGGAGGACCGTGGTCTGTGTGACAAATCAGAACCTCTTAAAGGGCCTGGGGCAGAATGAACATTCTGTGCAGTGTGGTTATTGGCCTCCAGAGGATCTCTGAGAATCTCAGCTGCCACATGAGACATTCTGGCTTCCTTCTCCACTTTATCTTGTGAGGCTAGTTAAGGCCAATGCAATGTGGCTGTCTTGAACAGGGTAATTCACAAGTACACTCTGCTGTGCTAGATTGGGCCAACTGGGAACATCATAAGGAGTTATGAAAATAATTAAAAAAAAGGCAAAATAGCCACAGATTGCTAAGCAGAGCCAATAGCTACAACTCCCTACCAGATTTTGAGACCTGGGTTATGACTCATGAAGCAGAGAGACAGAGGGAGAACATTTCTGCAAGCAGAAGACACCAGCTGGTCCTCAGAAGAAGAACATTCCACTATGAGGGAAGGGGCAGTTTAGTACCATAGTCGAGGACAAGGGCTTGGGGATGAGGATTGTTCTACCGTGAACTGGATTGTTCTTTCATGAACTGGAGCAAGTTACTTCTTTCAGTTTTCTCCTCTTGAAAAGACGATGGATATGCACCATAAACTCTCTGGAAGGACATGTTTTAGGAGAAAGCTGCAGAGTTGGGGACTGAGATGGAGGAGAGACTTTTTACTTTATATCTTTATACATTTTAATTTTGAACCATGTGGATGTATGTCCTATTAAAAACCTAAATGAGAAAAACAAAAAAGACAAGTGATGATAGTTTATGCCTTACAGAATTACACAGGCCTGACAGATGACAATCACTCATGTAATTTACAGTTGTTACTATTATTATTAATACAGGGACACTGACTGGGCCATCTGCCAGTGGTTTTCACCATGATACGCCTTTTTTTAAGATTTTATTTTTATTTATTTGAGAGAGAGATAGAGAGAGAGCACATAAGCAGGTGGAGGGACAGAGGGAGAAGCAGACTCTCTGCTGCGCAGGAAGCCCTATGTGGGACTCAATCCCAGGACCCTGAGGTCATGACCTGAGCCAAAGGGAGACACTTAACTGACTGAGCCACCCAGGAGCCCCTCACCCTAATATTCTTGGTGTAGTCTCTTTGCTACATATCCAGATTGACCCTATATGCACTGGCCTTCCATTATGTTTATAACCAGGGGTATAAATTCAGCTTCTTAAAGCAGCCATGTAAATGGATAAAATGAATTAAATGAGTACCCCTAGTAAATTAGGTTGTAAAATATATATGTGTATATTTTTACTTTTAACACATTTTAGAGAATTATATTAAATTATTGACAGTGGTACCTGGCACTGTATAATGAACACCTATAGACCTTTACCTATATTCACCAGTTGTTAACATTTGGACGCTTGCATTCTTTCATAAACACACACACACCCCCATATTTTTTTCCCTTTTTTTAAAAATTTATTTTCAGCATAACAGTATTCATTGTTTTTGCACCACACCCAGTGCTCCATGCAATCTGTGCCCTCTCTAATACCCACCACCTGGTTCCCCCAACCTCCCACCCCCCGCCCCTTCAGACCCCTCAGATTGTTTTTCAGAGTCCATAGTCTCTCATGGTTCACCTCCCCTTCTAATTTCCCCCAACTCCCTTCTCCTCTCTAACTCCCCTTGTCCTCCATGTTATTTGTTATGCTCCACAAATAAGTGAAACCATATGATAATTGACTCTCTCTGCTTGACTTATTTCACTCAGCATAATCTCTTCCAGTCCCGTCCATGTTGCTACAAAAGTTGGGTTTTCATCCTTTCTGATGGAGCCATAATACTCCATAGTGTATATGGACCACATCTTCCTTATCCATTCGTCTGTTGAAGGGCATCTTGGTTCTTTCCACAGTTTGGCGACCGTGGCCATTGCTGCTATAAACATTGGGGTACAGATGGCCCTTCTTTTCACTACATCTGTATCTTTGGGGTAAATACCCAGTAGTGCAATTGCAGGGTCATAGGGAAGCTCTATTTTTAATTTCTTGAGGAATCTCCACACTGTTTTCCAAAGTGGCTGCACCAACTTGCATTCCTACCAACAGTGTAAGAGGGTTCCCCTTTCTCCACATCCCCTCCAACACATGTTGTTTCCTGTCTTGCTAATTTTGGCCATTCTAACTGGTGTAAGGTGATATCTCAATGTGGTTTTAATTTGAATCTCCCTGATGGCTAGTGATGATGAACATTTTTTCATGTGTCTGATAGCCATTTGTATGTCTTCATTGGAGAAGTGTCTGTTCATATCTTCTGCCCATTTTTTGATATGATTATCTGTTTTGTGTGTGTTGAGTTTGAGGAGTTCTTTATAGATCCTGGATATCAACCTTTTGTCTGTACTGTCATTTGCAAATATCTTCTCCCATTCCGTGAGTTGTCTCTTTGTTTTCTTGACTGTTTCCTTTGCTGTGCAGAAGCTTTTGATTTTGATGAAGTCCCAAAAGTTTATTTTTGCTTTTGTTTCCTTTGCCTTTGGAGACATATCTTGAAAGAAGTTGCTGTGGCTGATATCGAAGAGATGACTGCCTATGTTCTCTTCTAGGATTCTGATGGATTCCTGTCTCACGTTGAGGTCTTTTATCCATTTTGAGTTTATCTTTGTGTACGGTGTAAGAGAATGGTTGAGTTTCATTCTTCTACATATAGCTGTCCAGTTTTCCCAGCACCATTTATTGAAGAGACTGTCTTTTTTCCACTGTATATTTTTTCCTGTTTTGTCAAAGATTATTTGCCCATAGAGTTGAGGGTCCACATCTGGGCTCTCTACTCTGTTCCACAGGTCTATGTGTCTGTTTTTATGCCAGTACCATGCTGTCCTGGTGATCACAGCTTTGTAGTAAAGCTTGAAATCAGGTAACGTGATGCCCCCAGTTTTATTTTTGTTTTTCAACATTTACTTAGCGATTTGGGGTCTCTTCTGATTCCATACAAATTTTTGGATTATTTGCTTCAGCTCTTTGAAAAATACCGGTGGAATTTTGATCGGAATGGCATTAAAAGTATAGATTGCTCTAGGCAGTGTAGACATTTTAACAATGTTTATTCTTCCGATCCAAGAGCATGGAATGGTCTTCCATCTTTTTGTGTCTTCTTCAATTTCTTTCATGAGTGTTCTGTAGTTCCTCGAGTACAGATCCTTTACCTCTTTGGTTAGGTTTATTCCCAGGTATCTTATGGTTCTTGGTGCTATAGTAAATGGAATCGATTCTCTAATTTCCCTTTCTGTATTTTCATTGTTAGTGTATAAGAAAGCCACTGATTTCTGTACACTGGCTTTGTATCCTGCCACGTTACTGAATTGCTGTATGAGTTCTAGTAGTTTGGGAGTGGAGTCTTTTGGGTTTTCCATATAAAGAATCATGTCATCTGCAAAGAGAGAGAGTTTGACTTATTCATTGCCAATTTGGATACCTTTTATTTCTCTTTGTTGTCTGATTGCTGTTGCTAGGACTTCTAATACTATGTTGAACAAGAGTGGTGAGAGTGGGCATCCTTGTCGTGTTCCTGATCTCAACGGGAAGGCTGCAAGCTTTTTCCCATTGAGGATGATATTTGCTGTGGGTCTTTCATAGATAGATTTTATGAAGTTCAGGAATGTTCCCTCTACCCCTATACTTTGAAGCATTTTAATCAGGAACGGATGCTGGATTTTGTCAAATGTTTTTTCTGCATCAATTGAGAGGACCATGTGGTTCTTCTCTCTTCTCATATTAATTTGTTCTATCACATTGATTGATGTGCGAATGTTGAACCATCCTTGTAGCCCAGGGATGAATCCCACCTGGTCATGGTGGATAATCTTTTTAATGTGCTGTTGGATCCTGTTTGCTAGGATCTTGTTGAGAATCTTAGCATCCATATTCTTCAGTGATATTGGTCTGAAATTCTCCTTTTTGGTACCAAAAGACTGAGATTATTCCCTGCATATTCTCAGATCACAATGCTTTGAAACTGGAGCTCAATCACAAGGAAAAGTTCAGAAGGAAGTCAAACACCTGGAAGCTAAAGACCACCTTGCTTAAGAATGCTTGGATCAACCAGGAGATCAAAGAAGAACTGAAACAATTCATGGAAACCAATGAGAATGAAGACACTTTGGTCCAAAACCTATGGGATATAGCAAAGGCGGTCCTAAGGGGGAAATACATAGCCATCCAAGCCTCCCTCAAAAAAATTGAAAAATCCAGAACACACCAGCTGTCTCTACACCTTAAAGAACTGGAGAATCAACAACAAATCAAACCAACTCCACACATAAGAAGGGAAATAATCAAGATCAGAGCTGAGATCAATGATGTAGAAACCAGAGATACAGTAGAACTTATCAATGAAACTAGAAGCTGGTTTTTTGAAAGAATCAATAATACCGATAAACCATTGGCCACACTAATCCAAAAGAAAAGAGAGAAAGCCCAAATTAATAAAATTATGAATGAAAAGGGAGAGATCACAACTAACACCAAGGAAGTAGAAACAATCATCAGAAGTTATTATCAACAGTTATAGGCCAATAAGCTAAGCAACCTAGATGAAATGGATGCATTCCTGGAAAACTATAAACTCCCAAAATTGAACCAGGAAGAAATTCACAATCTGAATAGACCGATATCTAGTAATGAGATTGAAGCAGTGATCAAAAACCTCCCAAAAAACAAGAGCCCAGGACCTGATGGATTCCCTGGGGAATTCTACCAAACTTTCGAAGAAGAAATAACACCTATTCTCCTGAAGCTGTTTCAAAAAATTGAAGCAGAAGGAAAACTTCCAGACTCTTTTTTTTTAAACGATTTGAATGTTAGTTGCTGATATGTCACTTACATCTGTAAATACTTCGGCTTGTGTTTTCCAAGTATGAGGACAATCCCCCACGTGACCGCAATACAATGCTCAAAGCTAGAAAATTTAACCATCACAAAAGGCTATTTATCTAATGTGCAGTTTAGATTTCCATGTCCCCGAGTGTTCTAGTAAATGTTCTTTATAGTCACTTGTTTTCTGATCCAGAATCCTGTGTTAGATCTTCCATTGTACTTGGTTGTCTTCTTTTAGCCTAGAAGTTTAAGTAGGCTTGTTTTGTTTTCTCATGGCATTGACATTTTTGAAGAGTCGAGGTCAGGTTCTGCTTTACCCTCCCCGCTTCAGTGTCCTTCAATTTGTATCTGACTATTTCCTTATAATTAGACTTAGGTTAAATTCTTTGGCAGGAATACTACAATAGATGATGTTCTGATGCCATTTTTTTTTTTTTAATACGGAATGCTCCATGAATTTGTGTGTCATCCTTGGGTAGGGGGTCATGCTAAATCTTCTCCGTATCATTCCAGTTTTAATATCTATGCTGCCAAAGTAAGCACCCAATGCCATGTTTTATAATTTTTTTTTCCTACCCTTCTCTTTTACATATGTGAAACTAGGAGTGATTTTTAAAAATTCTAATATTTTTATTTTCAAATATCCAGCAGGTCAGTTACTGGTCAGTGACTCTGGTCATCACGTCACCACTGAAGCAGTGGGCTATTTGTACAGATCGCTTGATTTAAGGGCGACCTACCTGGGATCTTCTCATTCATCAATCCATGGAATCCTGCAGTGAGTTTCTGTTCTGTGTCTCAACGAAAAAGTTGCTTCTGCCCATTCACCTTAGATATGTGACCTCTTGACAATTTCTTTTTTAATCTTTTGCAGGCTGCTGAGGGAAATTGAATGGATCAGAAGTAGGAGATGTTGGTCTCAAGGCGTGAACCGGCAGTATTCTGAGGGTTCCAGGAATGGCACCTCATTATGGGACCACTTGCTTAAATTAAACTACCACAGTGCTCAAAGTTCAAATACAGTGAGCTCTGCAATATGCATGAACACAGATAAGCTACAGAGAGCTAAAAGCATGGACTTGGCAGCTCATACAATTTCAGATAAATCAAAATGTGCTTCCAGAAAAGGGAAAAAGGTCTTGAGACCCGTTATTTCTGTTTCTATTGAGAAGACCCCACAGAAGACACAAAATAATCTTGAGCTATGGAATGGCCCAGAGAAAGAAGCTTCACTGAAAAAGCAAGATTATTCCTCTAGGATCTTATCTTTGGGTAAAATGGATGGTGTCGTTAAGTTTTCATGGCAAAGGATTTTGTCAGCTAAAGGCAAGAGTGAAAAAGGCCAAATCACCACAATTTACAGGCATCCCATGGTAGTAGGGTCTTTTAATACAAATAATCCCTGGGAATCCGTATCTGAGTTCATATCAGAAAAGTGTTTTTTTCATAGCCCAGACTACAGTTCAGTTTCCCAGAAGAGTTGTTTGGAGAGAAGACCTCAGTTTGAAACCAAATTGTTGAAGACCTCACATGATACTAATAAAGTATAAAAATTATCATGGGCTTTTTGTGTCTGTAATTTCTTTTTAGTTGTCTTTGTTTGGAACTCTTTGATGAGATATTTTCTCTTATAACTCTTAGAGGTGATGATAATCAAAGTCTAGGGTTTTGATTTTTTTTTTTAGCTCTTTAAAATGTTGTAATAGATCTTAGCTAAAAAGAACAATTTTGATGTGATTCACATTTGTATGGTAGGTAGAAGAATGTTGCTCTCACAGGGTTCCGTGTCTAAAAATATGCTAAAGCAGTACTGTTAAAGTTCTAATTATGTTACAATTATGTTGCTATAGTTTATTTTGGATTTATGAATTGATTTTCCATGTAAAAATTTATAATTGCTAGCACCAACGCTTTTTTTAAAATGAAACATGAATAAGAAAAGGTAAATTGGAATAAACCAAAACTGTAAAGTAAGTTTAGTGTCCCAGAGCCCATGGGTTTGATATCTGTTTTAAATGTAACAATTGCCTCTCACCAGTGATTTTTTACCCATTAACTGTTAAGGTTTACTTATTGGTTACCTCATCACCCAACTAAATCCTACATACTATGTTAGGAAGCCAAACGGGAGAATGGACTCAGCTGTATGGCTTCAGGATAATTAGTTCACTTCTCTTAGCCTCAGTTTCATTAGTTATAAAATGGCAGAAATCCCAGCGCCTGCTTTTCAGGATTGCCGAGAGGATTGCATTGGATAATGCACACAGCGAGCTTTTAATGAACAGTAGTTGTTCTCTGTAACGGTCTAACTCAGAGGCCACCTTGTTCCGGGAAGCATCCTCCCACCCCTCCAGCCCACAATTTAAACATACGTGAACGCTTGGGTTGTTTTAAATCGTGTCCTATTTCACACACGGCAGGCAGTGTGGTCTCCCAGGCCGTGTGCCAGCCTGGAGAGTTTTCCCTGCCCTCCACTGGACACCCTGCTCATCGGTAACCACAGTAACCAAGAGCTTGGGAAGTCCTCTACGTTCAATGATTCTCAGCCGGGTTCTGGGTGGGCAGCATCGGTCTTGCCTGCAGCAGCCAAGTCGGCTTCAGCCACACAGAAATGTCGCATGCAGGGGTTACTGTTTGTTTTTGGCGGAACCACAATGCACAGGACAGGTGCAGCCTCGCAGATCTGGAGGAAGACAGGTGCATCGCCCCTGTGAGCATGAGCAGGAGCCGGAGGAGCAGGGTGGCGGTGTCCTGAGGGCCTCCCTCTCGAGCCAGGAATCCCTGGAGGGGCACTCTCCTTTTAAGCTCTGCAGTGGGCGGGGGCGGGGGAAGAAGATGACCTTCAAACACATCAGCCCACATATGGGACCTGGCCCAGTTGGTCCCTTACGGGAGGCACTGGAAAGATCTAAGCCCGGGGATCCAGGGTCTTCCCAGACCCGCCCGCGCCCCCGTCCTTCGCCGGGCAGAGCCCCGCCCCGACGCTTGCCAGGTAGGACTGGGCCCCGCCCCAGTCCCCGCCCCCGCCCCGCCCCCGCCGGACAGGCCCCGCCCCCTCCCCGCCCCCGCGGTGGCTCCGCCTCCGAGGCGGCCAAAAGGGAGGGCCGCGCCGCCGCCACGTGCTCCGACGCAGGGAGCTGCCGGCCAGCGGGCTGAGCGCGGGCGGAGCCCTGGCGTCCTGCTCCGGGTGCCACTCGCAGCAGGGCGGCGGCAAGCATGGCCACGGCGGCGGCCGTGGCGGTAGCCCGTGGGGCCGGGGCGAGGGCGGCGGCGGCCCTGCGGGGCGGCTGCGGGAGTGCGGCCCGGGGGCGGCCGCGCGCGGGCCCCGCACGGCCCTTGTGCACAGCACCTGGGACGGCCCCGGACATGAAAGGCTACTTGTGGGAGCGCTACCGGGAGGCGAAGAGGAGCACGGACGGTGAGTGCGGCGACGCCCGCAGAACCTCCGGTCCCTGGGAGCCCGTCGCAGGCGGTCGGCGGGGAAGCGGGCAGCCTCCGACCCGCGCCGGCCCCGCTGCTGACCTCTCGGGTACTCTAATCGTGACCCTCCGTCGCCCTCAGTTCCAACTGCGGCGAAACCTCTGCAGTGCGATTCCGGGAAACGCGGAAAAATGCGCCTCCAGAAACTTTATAAATTTGCTTTCTCCTGTCGGGAAAGCAGTTTTATAAATTCTTGCGATTTTTAACCAGAAATTAGCATCGGAAGTGCTTTGGTCTCCACGGGCATCGCTTGGGAGACAGCGGCCCCCACTCACACCGTTAGGTATTGTTAGTAACCGGCAGTAATAATAGAAACAGCCGGAGTCCGGCAGGCGGCGAGTTCCTCCGGAGCTGAGCTGCCAGGCAGGTGGCAGTGGCTGGAGTTGATTTTCCTTTTTTTTTGTTCTGTTTCTTGTGTGTGGTTTCGTTTTGTTTAGTTTTCTGCTGTGTTTGAAGTAGGAGAGGTCCCAAGTTGACAGTGTTCTGAGTTGTCTACTAACTTAATTGAGGAGGGAGTTCCAGGGAGTGACTCCTTAGTGCCCGGTGAACATAAAATAAACTTGGTTCTGTGGTTAGTAAGGGAGATGGGCAGAGGCAGAAAAAGGCCTAGATAAATAATAGGGCCAGGCCCACCGACTGTCTGCTTGAATTCTAATACCTACGAGGGAATATTTGTGCCACATCCCCATCCTGTAGATGGGAAAAGCAAGACTCAAGTTTAAGGAACCTGGCCAAGGTCACACCTTGACCTGGGGTCTGTCTCCGCCCCTAACCCTCTGTTCTGTTTCCTGTGCTGCCCTACCTTCCTCTAGCAGCTGGCTGTTGGGGAGCTGGTGTAAAGGGCCAGTGATAAGTCATTGGTGCTGCTTCTTTCAAGGAAGATTTAGAATCGAAATATTTGTACTGTTGCTGGGAGTGAGGTGGGGTGGAGATAGCAAGTGGAGATAAGGGGACTATTTGGTGGGAGAGAACGTTTGGTAGGATCACATTTTCAGTCTTCTGGCCAGAAGTCAGTTTAATGAAAGAAAGCAAGGGGGTTCTTTTCACCAACTGGGATACTTTTCTGAGGGAACTCAAAAGAGGCTAGCAATGCAGACTTCTGTGAAATAGGGCTTTTTGGTTTTCCTTTGCTCAGAGTTAAAATGTGTACCGTTTTTTGAAGTAGTTGTGTGGTACGGTGGAAAGAAGAGTGGCTTTGCAGATGCTGGAAATGGCAGATCTTAGATGAAAGAAATATAGAACATCTACCTCAGCTTTTAAGACTTGAAAGACTTAAAATAAAAAAAAAATTATTTATTTATTTATTTGAGAGAGAGGGCTCATGGGCATGGAAGGGGGTAAAGGCAGAGGCAGAGGGAAAATCAGGCTCCTGACTGAGGAGGGAGCCAGATGTGGGGCTCAATCCCGGGTGTCTGCAATCATGACCTGAGTGGAAGGCAGATTCTTAACTGACTGAGCCACCCAGATGTCCCACAAGACATTTTTTTTTCAAATTTTTTTTAATGATTTTATTTATTTATTTGAGAGAGAGAGAGTTAGAGAGCATGAGAGGAGAGAGAGATCAGCTGGAGAAGCAGACTGCCCGCCGAGCAGGGAGTCCGATGTGGGACTCGATCCCAGGACTCCAGGATCATGACCTGAGCCGAAGGCATTTGCTTAACCAACTGAGCCACCCAGGCGCTCCCCACAAGACATTTTTAATTGAAATTTTTAATTGTGATAATTGTATATTTACATGCAGTTGTAAAAAGTAATACAGGGAGATCTGGGATACCCTTTACCCAGTTTCTCCCAGTGGTAACATTTTGCCAAACAATGATGTATTATCTCAAGCAGTATATTGATACTGACCCATTTCACAGATCTTAGAGTCCTCTGCTTCTTCTTTACTTGTGTTTGCTTATTTAGTTCTATACAGTTTTATCACACGTACGTTCAAGCATCCAGCTCTACGGGCAAGATACAGAATAGATCTTTACAAGGATCTCTCACATTAGCTTTAGAGCCATACCCCCGATGCTTTGTGTAGTCTCTGGGGAATTATCTGTTCTCCATTTCAGAAGTGTTCTGTAGAAGGAATCATGGAGTATGTGACCTTTTGGAATTGGCTTTTGAGACTGAGCATAATTCTCTGAAGAACTGTCCAGGTGGTTATGTGTATTGTATCCATAGTGTGTTTTTTAATTGCTGAGTAGCGTTCCACGGAGGGCGTGTACCACAGTTTATTCTTTTTTGTTTTGCTTTTTTAAACTACGGTGAACCACTTAACTATACTTTACATACTAAGGGATATCTGGATTGCTCCCAGTTTTTGACCTGCTGTAAACATTTGTGTATTGGTTTTTGTGTGAACACGTTTTCATTTCTCTAAATGCCATTGTTCAGTTGCATGGTAATTGTACGTTTAGTTTTATAAGAAACTTCGGGCCGTGTGGTCGCCATTCTTCGTGAAGCTTCAGTTTCATCATCTGTAAAATGGGATGCCGGTAGTACCGCATTACAGGGTTTGATGAGGAATGAATGAGTCCATCCATGCAAGGTGTGTAGAAGGTGGGTGAGACAGTTGAAGTGTTGGGTGAGAAAGATGAGCATTGGGCCAGAGTTTGGGTTTTTGGGTGTGATAATCAGAGTGAAATTTGGAGTATGACAGCTCGGAGGAGATTTTGGAGACTTAATTACCTCTGTGAGTTCAGGTGCAGGTTACTTTTCTCTCTGACCTCAGTCTCCTCACTAGTAACCTGGGATAATGTGGGGATTTTCAGCACGGGCTTAGCACCCAGCAGTTGGACAGTAGTTAGTAGCTATTATTATTAGTTACTAAATAACTTACAGTTTTAGACAAATGCTTAGTGAGGGGTGGAGGTGGGTTATTTAGCTCTAGGGTCTAGGTCCCTAGACCTAGAGGTCAGCTTGGGGAGTGCTAAACTTGACCAAGACACCTGATCTCTCTAGCTTCGGTGTCTCTCTTTGTAGAATGAGGCCACTGGACTAAAGACTGTGTAAGCCTTTTCAGGTGTTACGGGTCTGTGAAGCAGGTATTCCGTGTGTCCTGTCCCCATCTTCATGCCCCCAGTGCATACCCGCGAGGTCCCTGTCTCACCCCTGAGAACACAGGGACTTTCATTTGACTTTTCTTTCCTTTTTCACCCTGTCTGGGGCTGCAGCATCCCTATTGGCCCTTCCCAAAGACTGTAAGAGTATATACATGCCCCGCGTGCATGGGTTTGTTCAAGAATTTATTAAGCACTTAGCCATCGACTTAAAGGCTGTTGATTCAGACAGGCAGGTCTGAGAGTGAGGGGCCCACAGTGGGTGAGTCCCTGCTTGCACCAAGTGTGGGACTGCTGTCACATGGATGGGGAGACTGGTAACAGATAAGTGACAGCCAGCTTGGGGGAAAAAAGAGACCCCAAGCTCTTTGGCATTGAGCAGGTGGCTGTTCAGGTACACAGGGGATGCAGAGAAACGCTAGGGGCTGATACCTGAGCTGTGTCTGTAGGAATGAGAGGTCAGAAAAAATATCGATAATCAATCAAAAACATGTAGTTTTTTTTTTTTTTTTCCAGTTTAGAAGAGAAGAAAAAGAATTGTTTTTTCTCATTTTTGGTTATTGCTTTCTGGTAATTGGATTTCTTGCCTAATCCAAACAGTCTGCTCAGGTGTCTTCTCTTTGAAGGGTCTCTCATAATGAAGCCTGTTCAGGGAAGAAATGAGTTTTACCCTTTCTCTCCCACAGCCCCCCATTTTAATTTTATTTTAATTTATTTTTTTGCATTTTTATTTCTTATTTTTTTAAGACTGAGAGAGCACGTGCATGAGTGGGGTAGGGGTGGAGGGGCAGAGGGAGAGAGGGAATCCCACGCAGTCTCCTGCCTGACATGAGGTTTAATCTCATGACCCCGATATCACGACCTGAGCTGAAATAAAAGATGGACGCTTAATGCACGGAGCCACCCACGTGCCCCAGCTCCATTTTTTTTTAAAGGTTTTTTAAAAAATAAACTTTATTTTTTAGATCAATTTTGGATTTTGATTTCTCTAAATCATATCCCAGTTTCCTCTATAATTAACCTCTTGTATGACTAAGGTACATTTATCACAATTAGTGAACCAATATCAGTACATTGTATGTATCAGTGTTAACTAAAATCCATATTTAAGTCAGATTTCCCAAGTTTTTAACCTAATGTTCTTTCTGCTCCAGGATCACTCCCAGAATAGCACACTACATTTAGTCCTCATGCTTCCTTGGGCTTCTCTTGGCTGTGATGGTTTCTCTGAGTGTCCCTGTGTTTGATCACCTTGACAGTTTTGAGGAGACATGGTCACATATTTTGTAGAATGTCCCTCATTTGGAATGTCTTCCTTTTTTTTTTTTTAACTTGAGAATTTTGGAAGTATAATATTTATGCATCCTGTGTCCAACATAGCTCAAAGGAAAGCGTCTTCATATATTTGGGAAAAAAATATTGGTTTATAACCTCTAGCAGAATTTTCCTGGGGAACCATGGTTCTCAGCTGGAGTCAGGGATGGGGGGCGGCATTTGGCAATGTCAGGAGACCTGTTTGATTGCCACAGCTGGGGCCCAGGGGGTGCTGCTGACTTCTAACGTGTGGAGGTCCAGATGCTGCTAGATAGTCTGTAATGCACAGAACAGTCTGTAATGGACATTCGCAACAAAGAATAATCCAGCCCCAAATGTCAGTAATGCCAAGTTTGGGAAACCTTGTCCTAAAATGGGGAATTCTAAGCAATCATGTGTGATGATAATATAAAGGAATGGAGATTGTTGTGTTGGTCTGTCATTGCTCGTTATGCTGCACCTTGTGCCCGTCTTCTTTGAACTTAATCCTTGGTCTGCCGTGTGTGTTCATCAGATAGCCTGCTCTGTTAGGTGCACAATGGAAGCATTGCCCCTTGCCTGGGCGGGGGGTGGGGGTGGTGCTACAGTCAGGCATTCGGATACCTGGAGCCTCCCCCCGCCCCACCGCCAGGCCCTCCCCGCCCCCTCTTAGACATCATCTCAGAGCCTAGTCTGTATAGAATGTTGGGCGGCTTAACTGGGGCTGTGAAGGGTATTAACTTGGTGGAAAAAAGTATGGAGATTAGTGTAAAGTGTTAGAAGCTTTTACAGGGTGTTGAAGGATTTATTCAGAGTTCTTGGTTGAGAGCGTTTGATTCTTATTCAGCAGTTATGTACTTAGTGAGGACTATATGTAGGACAGTGATATAAGCTTAGTTTATAGAGAATAAACATAAAATGCAAACCCTTCTCTCAAGGAACTGCAGTGGGTTAAGGAAACACCTTAATGAGGTAATTTTAAGATGAGACCAGTGTTTCTTAGGCTGTGTTCCACCAACTTCTGAGAAATGTGGTTAAGGAAATGTTGAAAATATATGTTAAAAAAGTTTTTTTTTTTTTTTTTTTTTTACAGGTAGGCTTATCAGATTCTTTAAAATGCATGAGCCTCCGAAAAGGAGGATATAGGTGTAGCACTCCCCAAATAAATTTGACTGTGGAACCCCTTTTTGGAGGTAATAGTTCAAAATAAATGTTCTAAGGATTATACTTGGGAGGTTCAAATAATAGGTATAACAAGATTGTATGTATATTAATAACACCCAAAGGTGCTTAATTGTATAATCTTATGCTTATTCTTTGTAACAGGGGTATAGAATAATGGAATCAGGGTCTCTTTGACAATCTGGGGAAAGCTGTGTGTTCTGTGTTTAGGAAAATATGCAGATTTGACAGTTACACACAACGTAAGCGCACACGGACTCTTTCGTGAATGGTTTCAGGTGGTTTCTGTAACATCTCAGCTTCATCTGGTGAGCCCAGCGCCCATTGAACCCTCTGAACCTTATGAGAGAGTGTGAAGGACCGCCTTGGGTGGAGGCTGATGGGAGAACTCAGCAGGGACTATTTTCTGGATTAAAATTTGCATAGAAGATCAAGAAGTCTGGGGTGCCTGGGTGGCTCAGTGGGTTAAAGCCTCTGCCTGTGGCTCAGTGGGTTAAAGCCTCTGCCTTTGGCTCAGGTCATGATCCCAGGGTGCTGGGATCGAGCCCCGCATTGGGCTCTCTGCACAGCAGGGAGCCTGCTTCCTCCTCTCTCTCTGCCTGCCTCTCTGCCTACTTGTGATCTCTGTCTGTCAAATAAACAAATAAAATCTTAAAAAAAAAAAAAAAAAAGAAAAAGATCAAGAAGTCTGACTGGAGCAATGACATGTTTTTGGCCTGACTTTTACCTTTGAATGTTGAGATTTTCTGTAACTGTTGTGGAGGTGGCGGGGTGATCCATCAGGAAAGCATAGGGAGTAGCAATCTAGAAATTCATTGTCCTCGTTCACCAGGGCATCCCGGGTAGCATGAAGAGGAATGGAAAGAAGATACAATGTAAAACGATTAAATGATACTTATGTTGCCAGCGTTTGAAGGAAAGTAGAATCTTGAAAATTTGAGTAGTTCTGTAACTGCCAGGCACATCAGAATCATCTGGGGAGCTTGTTTAAACATGGAAACTCTGAGGCCCTGGCTCTGGGGATTTTCTGATTCATCAGGTGCGGAGCATGGGCCCAGGAAGCTATATTTTTCCTGGGCTTAGAAACCAGTCTTTCGTTGAACTCTTGAAGAAATGTGGAAGCACACATATCTTCTGTATTTTAGAGTTGTTCTTTTGGATTTTAGTTTCCAGCAATCAGGTAGATTAGATGGATAGTTTAAAAATCTCTTTTGTATAGAATGTACACATGCTGGAAAAATGACAAAGAATATTCTTTGAATGTATAACTGACCTTCCAAAGACTGAAGTGAAATGGCAGAGACTAAAACCGAAGGGTGGTGAGCAGCCCTGAAGGTGTTGCGGGAGCATTTGTGGGGTTTTATTAGCTGTGCCTGCTGAGAGGGACACACACACACACACACACACACACACACACACACACACACACTCTGTCTCTGTCTTTCTCTGTTTCCCTGTCTGTCTGTCTTTGTCTGTGTGTCTCTCTCTGAATCTCTTATAACTCCAGACCCACGGAGAGCTGCCTTCCATGCAGGAAGACAATAGGGAAACTTGTCTGTCTTGGTCTCTGCTCTACATATTTCCCTGTGTGTGGGAGGCTGTGGAAGTCTCCCTGTGACCTTGTAACCACAGGCTAGTTCTCACATGGGTTTGGGTTTGAATTTAGTCTGCTTGCCTGGTCTGGTTATCTCAAAGTGAGAAGTTAACTAAAAGTGGTCCCAAGGTGATAATGTCTGGGATTCTTGATAGAAGCAAATATAAACTCCCCCTGTGTGGCTAGATCTTTAACCTGGGCCCAAATGGAGAGCAAAGATATTGATAGACATGTGAGGAAATCCAATAAATATTGGCAGTATAGAAATCAGTTCAAAAGAGAGTAGAAGAGAGGAGGTAAAAGAAACAGGGAAAAAGCAGGAGGTATAAAATGTGGTGGTGGAAGTCTTTCTAGATATATCAGTCATCACAATAAACTCAGATCAAAAGATGGATTGTCAGTTCAGATATAAGACAAAATCTACCTGCATGCTGTTGGAAGACATTCACCCCAAAACAAAGATGTAGAAAGGTTGGAATTAATGGGAAAAGAGATTTCGGGCAAATGCCAACTAAAGAAACCCAGCAGTGTTAATATCAAACAAATACTGAAATGACACTGAAAGAAATAATGTTTACTCTAGGGAGAGCTGCAAACTATAGTTCATGGGCCAGATCTGGCTTGCTATTTTTGTATATTAAATTTCATTGGAACATAGCCACACCCATTCATTTCCGTATTTTTGACGCCAGAGTTGAGTAGTTGCGACAGAATGTATGGTCCATGGACACAGCTCAGAATCTTTGCAGACAGTGTATGTTGTCTCCTGAACAAGAGCTGACTCTCACAAAAACAATCCAGAGAATGTCTATGTATAAAAAAAGACAACAAACAAGTTGCAGTTGCAAGCCAATTTTTAAAGGTTTGAAAACACATGAAAGATAGTATAGATCACATACAGGGATACACATGTATGTGCTAAAAGTCTAAAATGTAGGAAAATGATGAACACCAGAGTCAGGTGTTCAGTGGTAACAGATAGCCTAGTGGTTACCTCTTTGGTGGAAGGAAAATGCAGGTGAAGATTTAAGAAGTTTATTTCCTAAATTGGATGGTGGGAATTACAGGTGTTTTTTGTATTTATCTTTATACCTTTCTGTGTGTCTTAAACATCTCAAGATGTATTCTTTAAACATCTTCTTTTTTCTAGGTATATGATATTGATGATCCTGTGACCACAGGAAAAAGTAGCAAAAAAGATTTCAGGGAGAAACGTGCCACATAATAATTTTCACATTTTCAGGTAGGAAAGAAATTCCTAAAATAGGGAGAGAACCAGAGGACCCCTTAGAAGTCATAGAATCCGGTCCTTTGCTGGGAAAATGGAATCCCTTTTTCCATGGCTCTTATTAGTGGCCATCTGGCATCTGCTTGAATTTGCCATATGAGCACAAGGCTGCCAATTTTATTTTGGATGGCTTGAGTCACAGAGAGTAATTCTAATTCCTCTCCCATATGCTCGCTGTTTAAATGGTGATCATGCATCATCACTGCCCCTCCCCTTTGACTTCATTACTTTGGAAGCTCGCCTTCGCGTTCAGTCTGGTTTGTTGATAGCTCTTGGAAAGTGAACCATTCCGTACTGAGGACAGGAAGCTGCTTGTAGTCCGACTGGCTCAGAGCAAGGGGAGCCACCAGCCCTGCCCTGCTGGGCCTGGTACTTCTGTGGGAACACCTAGAATCCAAGGCTGGGTTCATTCACGTGTGAAGTTCCCTTTCCATCAGGTCCTGACTTTGTCATTTCCTATATTGACACGATGCATTTTAGATGAGGATAAAGTAGGGGGAAAAAAGCCTCTCCTCCAATTTTGTTTTTAAAGATTTTTATTTATTTTTTGACAGAGAGAGGGTGTGAGAGAGAGAGAGCACAAGGGGGGTGGGCAGAGGGAGAGGGAGAAGCAGACTCCCCGCTGTGCAGGGAGCCTGATGCGGGGCTCCATCCCAGGACCCGGAGATCAGGACCTGGGCTGAAGGCAGAAGCTTAATGGACCAAGCCAGCCGTGACTTTCCTCCAGAACTTCTTTGTGTGCCTGTCATACATTATTAGCAAGTGCTTAGGAGAAAAAAGGTAGTATTTTCTTTTTCTTTTATTTTTTAAGTTAGATACTGTATGTTTTAGTCAAGTGAGAAAGAGAGGCTAGCTGACTAATCAGCTGAGTAGGAGATTTTTGTACTTCTGTGGGTTGGTCCTTACCTTTGGGAAACCCATCTTTTTCAGTTTACTAGGGTTTTGAGGAACTGTTTTATATATATATACACACATATATATATATTTAAAGATTTTATTTTTTTATTTGACAGAGATCACAAAGAGGCAGAGAGGCAGGCAGAGAGAGAGGGAGAAGGAGACTCCCTGCTGAGCAGAGAGCCCGATACGGGGCTCAATAGTAGGACCCTGAGATCATGACCTGAGCCAAAAGCAGAGGCTTAACCCACTGAGCCACCCAGGTGCCCCGGAACTGTTTTGTATTAAGTGTATTTGTAAGATACATAAGACTGATTAAAATTTTAATTTCGTTAGAGACGTTAACTCTCTAAGATGTAACTCTGGTGATTACATTGGGCTCATCAGGAATGTTGCTTTTGTTCCCTTTTGGGTAGGAACACCTACTTGAGAAACATTACTGTCAGTATCAGAGTGTTGTCTGAGTGTCTGTTTTCTTAAACAGTAGTTTTTGAGTATCGTCTGTGTGCTGGTTACTGTAACTGTAGCAATGGGCAAGGCAGGTGTAGCCTGAGTAGCAGTTTTCCAGCGTTTTGCTCACAGGACTCCTTAATACCCTTAAAATTCTTGAAGATCCCAGAGTTTTCCGGTTTATATAGATTATACCGATAGTGACTGTATTAGAAATTTAAAAATGAGAGACTTAAAACATAGGTATTCCCCCACTTCATTTAAAATAATAATAAATCTGTTAGCTGCTAGTGTAAATGACACACTTTTTGAAAGGTAACTATTTTCTGAAATCAAAGAACTTTAGAAGAATGTCTTGGTTTCACGTTTTTGTAAATTTCTGCAATGTTTCAATTAACAGAGATGTCTGGAGTCTCAGATCTGATTCTGTGTTCAGACCACTGAGTCATGAGACCTCATGTAGCCTCTCACTGTCAATTGGTGAGGGAATAAGAGTGAAAGAGGCAAATAATCTCTCTATTAAATTCTTAACTACTTCTTTGATACATTGCTGCAAATGTAGTAACTTAAAACTACACAGATCAGTTACAGTTTTGGAGGTCACAAGTCTGAAATGGTTCTCATCGGGGTAACATCAGGGTGTTTGGCAGGACTCTGTTCCTTTCTGGAAGCTCTAGTGGAGAATGTTTTCTTGCCTTTTGCGGTTTCTAAAAGCTTCCTGCATTCTTTGGTTCATGGCCCCTTCATTTTCAAAGTCAGCAATTTAAAAATTAAGTTGGAGCCTTTTTCACATCACATCACTCTGATGCTGAATCTTCTGCCTTCCTTTTCTACACTTAACCCTTGTGCGTAGGGCCCCCCAGGTAAACTAGCTTAATCTCTGTCTTGAAGTCAGCTGTTTAACATCTGCAACCTTAATTCCCCTCTGCCATGTAAAGGTAACATACTCACACATTTTAGAAATTAGGATGTGGATTCGTAACCCACAGTATTCTGCCTGTCATCTTTAAGCAGTATTATAAAAAGAGTTTGACCCTCAGAGATCCCATGAAAGAGTCTGAGTATGTGGTTTCTGGGATTATGCCCGTCTAGGGAAAATATTAGTTGGATGGATGAGGAAAGGAGAGGGGGGACAGACATTTGTGGATCACCTGCTGTGTGCTAGGTACTCTGCCAGGCATTCGACCCACATTTTATTGTTCGATAACTATGCCACCTGGGCTTAACTTTCCAGCCTTTTTCTCCCCTGCAAACAGGGGGTAGCAGTGTTTTCCTTAGGATGTTCTCGGGACCAGTCATCAAGACAACAAGAAGTACCCACTGGACGGTATGTGGAAGGCATTGATAATTACTCCTTTTCTATGTCCTTCATACTTTAAAGAAAATTCTTGATAGCTTGCCTAGTGTTTGACCTTTTGATATGGCCAAATTTTCTAAGAAGTTTCTCTCATGAAACACATGGACTTTTCTTTTGAGCAGTTAAGTTTTGTTTTTGTTTTGTTGAAGTAGGCTCCACCCTTGGTGAGGGACTTGAACTCATGACCCTGAGCTAGAGAGTCATGTGCTCTCCCACTGAGCCAGCCAGGGGCCCCTAAGTTTGTTTCTTATTAAATGACTTCAGATTAGGTGTGATTGTATTTCAAATGTAATCAGATGTGGTTTTATTTTTTGAACTTTAGGAAGCAGGATGGATTTCTACAGAGCAGTCAAAATTACAGATATTATTTACAGAATAATATGTGGTTTTAACTTTTGGTAGGAGTAGTGCAAATGTCATACATTGTTAATTATTCAGATGAGTAATAGTATTTGTCATGGATTGCTGTTCCTGGAGATGATGCAAAGTGTCTGAAGTAAAGGAAGAATGAAAGCTGTTTTTTAGATTTGTAGATAAAAATGACTTTTGGGACGCCACCTCCTCTGGAGAGGGCAGCTGTGCCAAGTTTCTTCTCACTTGGCATCTTGCCATTTCTTGGCCTCCCTGCTGCCTGTTGTCGTTCAGCACAGTTATTTACTCACTCACAGTCCCTGCACGGTTCTCTGTGCAGTGTCTGGCACATAGTAGGTGTACAGGAAGTGCTTACTGGAAAAATTCCTTGGGAAAACCAGTTTACCAAAATCCTGTGTGCTGTGTGATCTCATTTATAGAAAAGTCTAGAAAAGGCAAAGAAATCTGGTCAAAAGCAGAACAGCAGTTGCCTGGGGGTGGTTGGTGGTCGAGAGGGGAGGGTGGGTGGGTGGAATTCAGAGGGTCATGAGGAAATGTTTGGGGTATTAGATACACTTATTATCTTTATTGGGATGATGGCTTTGTAGGTGAATATGTATGTCAGACCTCATCAAACTGTGTACTTTATGTGTGATTTCTTATATGTCATTGCACCTCAATAAAGCTATCCAGTAAAGACAAAGAAATAAGAGAAGGGCTCTGGGTTAGACTGGCTTGAAGGAAGGTTCCTCCCGTAGGGGTGAGAACAGTGTGGCGCAGGGTGAATTTGGTGTTCTAGCCTGGACCTCCAGGTGTGGCTGGAGGGGGTGCTGCAGGGTCCCAGAAGAATGCAGGATTTGTGTGTTTCGAGGTGGGGAAGGGTCATTTCTTATCTCAGGGTTGGGTTGTGCTGGGCAGGTAACCCTATAATGTTCACCTTCGTAGTGAAAAGGATATCTTGATCACTTGGTACTTTGTCTCTGCATCTATTGGACTGATGCAGAAGTAAAGGGCTTTATAGTCGAATGGCTATTGGAGAAACTGGAGATGGTATTTTCTGGCTAAAAATAGTTGGATTCAAATCTCTAAGGTCTAATAGTAGTGCTGCTTTGAATCTATCTCAGTCACGTTGTTTGCTCTACGCTTTCTTCCCTTACTGTAACGGATTAGTAGAAAGGCTGTCGAGTGGTCACAACCATATAAAATCATGTTTGTTGCCAAGAACCATAACATTCTAAATGTTAACATGAAATTTGCATTATGGTCACATTGTTCCTAATACATCGATTGTGTTAGGACAGATTGGCATTTTTCAGACAGGTGTCAGTAGAACTGGCTGTCTTTGCCCAAGCCTTGCTGACACGAGGAAGTTGCAATTTGACACAAGTGAAGTTTGCGAAGATAAAATCCTCTAAGGTAATTGTCTTTTCCTTATCATTGTCCTTGGCAATTACAACTGAGAAGTTTAATGTTTATAATTTGGTCAAGAACTTTGAGCTCACTTGCTGTGGAGATGGTGGAGAACATGTAAGTATGGCTTCAACTTAGGCACAAAAAATTCCTCTTTTTTTTTTCATGTATTTTTAATCAATCTATATCACTTACTTTAAAATAAAAAGAATTATCATTTTAGAAAGAAAAGAGTACACGCATGAATGGGGGGAGGGGCAAAGGGAGAGGGAGAGAGAATCTCGAGTAGACTGTGTGCTGAGCTCGGAGCCCAGTGTGGGGCTCAGTCTCGTGAGCCTGAGATCATGACCTGAGCCAAAACCAAGAGTTGTATGCTTAACTGATTGAACCACTCAGGTGCCCCTATATATGTGTATATATATGTTTTTTTTTAAATTTTATTTTTTCAGTGTTCCAAGATTCATTGTTTATGTACCACACCCAGTACTCCATGCAATACGTGCCCTCCTTAATACCCACCACTAAGCTCACCTAGCCCCTCACCCCTTACCCCTCCAAAACCCTCAGTTTGTTTCTCAGAGTCCACAGTCTCTCATGCCTTGTCTCCCCCTCCGATTTCCCCCAACTCCCTTCTCCTCTCCATCTCCCCATGTCCTCCATGTTATTTCTTATGCTCCACAAGTAAGTGAAACCATATGATAATTGACTCTCTCTGTTTGGCTTTTTCACTCAGCATAATCTCATCCAGTCCCGTCCATGTTGATACAAAAGTTGGGTATTCATCCTTTCTGATGGAGGCATAATACTCCGTAGTGTATATGGACCGTATCTTCTTTATGTATTCGTCCGTTGAAGGGCATCTTGGCTCTTTCCACAGTTTGGCGACCGTGGCCATTGCTGCTATGAACATTGGGGTGCAGATGACCCTTCTTTTCACTACATCTGTATCTTTGAGGTAAATACCTAGTACTGCAATTGCAGGGTCCTAGGGAAGCTCTATTTTTAATTTCTTAAGGAATCTCCACACTGTTTTCCAAAGTGGCCGCACCAACTTGCATTCCCACCAACAGTGTAAGAGGGTTCCCCTTTCTCCACAACTTCTCCAACACATGTTGTTTCCTGTCTTGCTAATTTTGGCCATTCTGCTGGTGTAAGGTGGTATCTAAATGTGGCTTTAATTTGAATCTCTCTGATGGCTAGTGATGATGAACATTTTTTTCATGTGTCTGTTAGCCATTTGTATGTCTTCTTTGGAGAAGTGTCTGTTCATGTCTTCTGCCCATTTTTTGACATGATTATCTGTTTTTTTGAGTGTTGAGTTTAAGGAGTTCTTTATAGATCTTGGATATCAGCCCTTTGTAGTGTCATTGCGAATATCTTCTCCCATTCCGTGGGTTGCCTCTTTGTTTTCTTGACTGTTTTCTTTGCTGTGCAGAAGCTAGCTTTTGATCTTGATGAAGTCCCAAAAGTTCATTTTCTCTTTTGTTTCCTTTGCCTTTGGAGACATGTCTTGAAAGAAGTTGCTGTGGCCGATGTCAAAGAGGTTACTGCCTATGTTCTCCTCTAGGATTTTGATAGATTCCTGCCTCATGTTGAGGTCTTTATCCCTTTCAAATTTATCTTTGTGTATGGTGTATGAGAATGGTCAAGTTTCATTCTTCTATACATAGCTGTCCGATCTTCCCAGCACTATTTATTGAAGAGACTTTTTTTCCACTGGATATTTTTCCCTGCTTTGTCAAAGATTATTTGACCATAGAGTTGCGGGTCCATATCTGGGCTCTCTACTCTGTTCCACTGGTCTGTGTGTCTGTTTTTGTGCCACTTATGTATATATATATATTTATCTTTTTAAAGATTTTTATTTTATTTAACAGAGGGAGAGAGATCACAAGTAGAGCAGCAGGCAGAGAGGGGTCAGGGGAGCAGGCTCCCTGCTGAGCAGAGGTCCTGATGCAGAGCTCGATCCCAGGACTCCAAGATCATGACCTGGGCTGAAGGCAGAGGCTTAACACACTGAGCCACCCAGGCACCCCTATGTATATTTTTTCTAAAAGGTATTTTGAAATCTTGTTTCTAACATGTGAACTTTTAAAAGAGGATTTGAATCTGTGTTAAAGAAATATGAAATAATTCATAAAATATTTCTAATATTTATGAATATATTCATTAAATGGATGAATGGTGAAATACAAACTGAAGTTGAGAATGGGTCAAATTAGAGAAAAACAAGCATTTTAACTCTGCTCTAACTTTTCTTGATTTAGGAGCCTAGAAATATGTTACCAAGAAATCTGACCTTGAGCTGTTTATTTCATCTTCATTTTCCTTCTTTGTAAATAATAACTACGTTAAGTGAGGTCCGTGCACCTTCATCTGGGGTCCTGTGTGTACCAAGTGCACATCATTCTCAGCCACTAGGACTCCTGGTTGTGGCCCACTGAGCCCTGGGAGGATTCACAGAAAGCTTCGTGGTGGTGTATGAAGGGAGAAATGGTAGGCTTTCCTTCTGTTTTTTTTGTAACATCTAAGGAAAAACTTGTTTCTTTCTCCTTTTTCTTTCTTCCCCTTCTTTTTCTTCTTCAGGGACTTCAGATATTAATGTTCTTTTTTTGGGGGGAGAACAGTTTGAAATCTAGGGTATATACCAAAAAGGAAAATTCTAGTTAATTAAAGAAAAATGTCATCTTTATATCTCTGGGATTGTGGTTTGTATTACCCAGAAATTGAACGTCAAGAATTTTCAGGTGCATTTCAGCTTTCTTTTTGATCATTTACTTTTGTTAGCCATTTACTTTTCTCTCTTATGAAATATATCCTTTATCTTTATATTTATTGGATTTTGGATTCTTTTTTAATATTTAGGATATTAGTCCTTTGCTTTTTATCTTTAAACTTCTAATATAACCTTTCCCCTTGGATTATTGTTTTTGATATTTTTGATACACAGATGTTTAAAATTTTTGTATCATAGGGGCACCTGGGTGGCTTAGTCAGTTGAGCTTGTAGCTCTTGGTTTTGGGTTAGGTCATGATCTCAGGGTCGTGAGATAGCCCCACATCGGGCTCTGTGCTGGGTGTGGAGCCTGCTTTAGATTCTGTCCCTTTCCTTGTGCCCCTCCCCACCCCCATCTCTCTAAAAATTTTTTTATATTATAAATCTGTTGATATTTTCCATTTGTGATTTATTGTTGTTGCTTTCACATTTGGAATGATGAGATAAATAGTGATCAATATAATTTTGCCAAATTTTTAAGATTAAAAAAAAATTTAATTCTTTGATTCACATGGTGTTTGTTTCGCAGCATAGTATAAAGGGAAATCTTCCCTGATCTTCTTTTAATACAGCTAACCAGTGTTTGTGAAGCTAGACAAAGAGAGACTGAATATTCCATGTGAATTTAATTCAAGATGGTACTCAACTATAGCATATTCTGGAGAACAGAGTAGTAAGTAGATTACCCACCTTGCTGAAAATAGGGCATATGAAGGAGAATTTTAAGATTGGAAAGATGGTTTAAAGTCTAAATGGAGACTGCCTTTAATGCCAGGTTAACAAATTAAAATTTGGAGGCAGTAAGAAT
Organism: Lontra canadensis; assembly: GCF_010015895.1. Classification (NCBI taxonomy): domain Eukaryota; kingdom Metazoa; phylum Chordata; class Mammalia; order Carnivora; family Mustelidae; genus Lontra; species Lontra canadensis. Next base: position 141,361 of record NW_022631294.1, read on the forward strand.
TTTGAGTAGCTGAATAGGCTTGAAATGAACTTTTAGTTACTAGGACCTTTTTAGCCACAGTAATAAAACAACTCAAACTGATTTAACTTAAGCAAAGAAGATTTTTTTAGGAAGAAATGTTACAGGCTTGTGTAATTGAAAAATCAAGAGGTAGTATTAGCTTCAAATATCAGTTGATCCATGGATGTCAGTGGGTGGCTTCCCTGTCTCTTGACCTTGCTCTCCTCCATACTGGCCTTTTTATAGGTTCTTAGAGATGGCCTCTCATGTCTCCAGTTGTAAATCTTTTAGATACAAGTTTATTTATTTATTTTATTATTATTTTTAATATTTTATTTTATTCATTTGACAGAGATCACAAGCAGGCAGAGAGGCAGGCAGAGAGAGATGGGGAAGCAGGCTCCCTGCTGAGCAAAGAGCCCGATGCGAGGCTCGATCCCAGGACCCTGGGACCATGACCTGAGCCAAAGACAGAGGCTTAACCCACTGAGCCACCCAGGTGCCCCTAGATACAAGTGTAGAAGCAAAGAATGCCTCTTCCGTGAAATTCCCTTACAAATCCAGACATTTTCCTGACTGGACTCATTGGTTCCCTTTGGCCGAAAGGAAATCATGAAGATGATTGGCCAGAGGGGGTCCTAAGTCTTCTCCGAGTGAATTAATGTTGGCCCAGGAATTCAGGTGCTCTTGTTGGGTCTGGACCCAGGCCTGGGTCATGTGCTCTCCTCCTGGGGGCAGGAATAGAACCTTACTGAGGCTGTACCATCTGGATGTTGGGGAGCAGTGGTTTCCCAAAGCCGGCAGCATACTGGAGGAATAGTAGGTGTGTCAGTCAGCTTAGGCTACGTTATGCTGCAGTGACCAGCAGCACCGAAGTCTCTGTGGCTCACTAGAGGCGGCTATAACCAGATTCTTTCTCATTCACGCCAGGTATGCTGGGGCCTCCGACAGCTCTGAGAGATGCCGTCCATGTTCTAGCCCAGGGTGGCTGCCTTGGGACCAGGCTCTCGTCCGAGCTTTGGCCGGAGTCACAGAGCTGTCTCTCCATTTCTCAGTACTAACTGCGTAGTCTTGCTGTCATCATCCATTAGGTACAACAAGAATTCACTTTCTAAAGTGGTACGCACTCTTGTTTCTGTTAGGGCAGAAGCACCTCACTGATTAGTCAAGGGCCCTTCTTCCGTTTATACTTTTGAGTCTGCAGTTTAGACAGACTGTCTCTTTGTGAGTGTTTGGCATTCTTTCCTTTGCCTTGTAATTATTCGTGTTTGTTCTCAGCACCTTTTTGAAGTGGTTTTATGGAGCGTTGAAATCCCTTTTAAGTGTCCTTTAGTCCTCATGTTTATTTTGAATGATGACATTAAAATCCCAGCTTTTTGGTGGTGACATTCATGTGATTAATACGCCTTGGGCTCTCACCCCTGCAGGAAATTCCCAGGCAGCACTGGGGATGTGCTGTTAGCGATTTTTTATCGGAGCAGTGTTCCTTGAGGACTTTACTTACTCTTCTCAGGGTGTGGGAAGGGAGGGAGACTATTGCCAACACTATTCAACATAAACTTCTAATTTCAGCAGACTGTTAGAACTTCCCATGAGAAGATCGTCTGTGAAAGCAGAGCTGTTGGTCACTCTGTAAGCAGTCCTGCTTCCCTTACTTCATCTGGAAGGGGATGCCGTGTGGTCATGTTCAGAAAATAGCATTCTGCCCTGGGGCCCATCGATTATGTAAGGCCAGGACACCTGTGGTGGCTGATGCCACGTGGCTTGGAGCTCCGAGCCTCTCCCTTCCCCAGAACTAGTCTGGTGAACTGTCTGCCTTCAAGTTTTTTAAAATGCTACTGTCTTGTTTACTGTCCTCCTATGTGTCTTCTTTGCCAAAGAAAAAGAAAGCCAAAATAATCATCTCATTGATGTCGATAAAAGAAACTAATGAAACGGAATTGTTGGTGCATCTTTTTTTTTTTAATTTTTTAACTTTTTAATAAACATATAATGTATTATTAGCCTCAGGGGTACAGGTCTGTGAGTTGCCAGGTTTACACACTTCACAGCACTCACCATAGCACATACCTTCCCCAATGTCCATAACCCCACCACCCTCTCCCTACCCCCCTTCCCCTGGCCTCCTTCAGTTTGTTTTGTGAGATTAAGAGTCTCTTATGGTTTGTCTCCCTCCCGATCCCATCTTGTTTCATTTATTCTTTTCCTGCCCCCCAAGTCCCCCACATTGCATCTCCACTTCCTCATGTCAGGGAGATCATATGATAGTTGTCTTTCTCTGATTGACTTACTTTGCTAAGCATAATACCCTCTAGTTCCATCCACGTCGTCGCAAATGACAAGATTTCATTTCTTTTGATGGCTGCATAGTATTCCATTGTGTGTGTGTGTATACACACACACACATATATATGTGTATATATACACATATATATGTATACACACACACACACACCACATCTTCTTTATCCATTCATCTGTTGATGGATCTCTAGGTTCTTTCCATAGTTTGGCTATTGTGGACATTGCTGCTATAAACATTCGGGTGCACATGCCCCTTTGGATCACTACGTTTGTATCTTTAGGGGAAATACCCAGTAGTGCAATTGCTGGGTCATAGGGTAGCTCTATTTTCAACTTTCTGAGGAACCTCCATGCTGTTTTCCAGAGCGTTGCACCAGCTTGCATTCCCACCAACAGTGTAGGAGAGTCATTGGTGCTTTTAACTCTTAGGATTTTCAGCAGGCTCTGCCCTATCTAGGTTGTTTGGGGGAAGGGAGAGAAATATGTGCATGCATTTATCAAGTTGTTCATTTATTCCTACATTTGCCTTCCTTGGCCTGGGTGTTCTGTGGGGGGATGTAAAGGCTTAGTTTTAAGTTAGTTTAATATCACAACTTACCTTGTTGCCATGAATAGGCTTTAGGGGAGTCAGCCTCCCTGAAATTATCTGCAAAATCTGGAAGGGCATTTTCCTGGGGAGAGGATTCCAGAGCTTGGGTTAGGTTCTCAAAGAGATCTAAGGCTTCAAGCCGCAAGGAGCCTTCTCACATGCACAGAATGCCTTGTTGTGGACCTCTTTGTGGCTGATGTAGCTCCTGACGGGGGCTGTCACCCTGCGAAAGCAGGACCTTTTGAGTATTTCATGTGGCCGCTTAGACTGGAAGCAGGTAATGCAGGCCATTCCTAGCCTGGAAGAAGTGAGCAGAAGCGAAGGGGGAGCAGTGCAGGCTCCCTGGAGAGCACGGAAAGGACGAAGGGTTGACTTCGTTTTACTGAGGGTAAAACACACTCTTCCCAAATGCTCGTAGAGTCCCATAATCTTGGAAAAGAGCATTAGGGGCACAGCTTCTGGAGCCAGACTTGCCAGATTTAAGTCTCAGATCTGCCATTTAGTAGTTGTGTGTATTTCAGCAAATTATGTAATTTCTGTGTGTCTCAGATGTCCTCATGTATCAAACTGGGATAATACAGTATTTGCATCATCAGACTACTGTACGGATTAAGTGAGAGAATACAGAGTTCTAGGAGAGCATGTAGCACATTGTAGGTGCTTAATAAATGTTAGCTCCAATAGTGGAGACCAGAAGTTGTCCTTAGTCATGGACAGTTGGACTTGTGTGTGCATGTGTTGGATATTTCGTACCTGTCTCCCAAAAAGTCACCTGCTTTCAGCATTTGCACTTATGAGCTGTTCCAAGTAAATTTTTGGTTCATAAACGTCAAAGGATGAAAGAATATGGTCAGATATCCTTTTAGTAAAATAGAGTGGTCAGTGTTCTTGTCACAAAATGTTGCCTGATGAGGTTCTTGCCTTGAGGACTAACTGAATGCAAGTATGGTATTTCCTTTCCATCTTTGGAAATGTACTGTACAGGCTTTAATCCTGATTGTATCGAGGACGTTGTGGCTGAAGACCTCTGGTCCAAGATGTCGCCTTTGATCAGTTCGTCCAGCCTCATCAGGCTTCAGGGGGCGGCTGTCTGTCCTTCGCGTTCCTCTTCTGGTTCCTCTAATTCCTGGGAAATGTCTCCCTCTGTAGTTTTATTCTTTTTGTCATTATGGGTGGAAGATGAGAAATTATGAATTCTTCACTATATTCCATGAAGGTCAAAACAAAACAAAACAAAACAAAACTGCAAAGATGGGGTCTTCAGACTTTTTTTTTATACCTTCCTGAAAATGGTGTGGTACTTTGGGCCGTGCACCGAGGAAGCAGAGGATGAGGTAGTGGTGATCGATTTCACTCCCGCACCTGTCCGTGGGGATAGGAGAATACAGTCATGTTGGAATGTCACATGGGGAGAGCACACGGAGCCATGTGTACGCTGCGAGGCCAGCTGTGTAAAATGCATACGTAAACAGTATTGCAGCCAGTACGTTAATGGTTCTCCCCCCGCCACCGGGTGAGGCGATGTGTGATACCTAAATGTAGTCATCTAGATGTTTCTCAATGTCTGAAATCTGTAACTAGCACGTATGATTTTTTAAAGCAAAGAAATCGTTTTGTGATATTGAAGCAGAGATTCCTTTTTAGTCAGTGTCACGGAGATACTGTTTACATACTGTACCAGTCACCCACTTAAGGTCTCCCATTCCTGAGCTTTCGGAATATTCACGATGCCCTTCAGCCAGCACTCATCATCAGTTTGAGAACGTTGTCCTCACCCCAGGGGGAGGTGCTGTATGCATTTACCGTCTCTCCGTTTCTCCCCACACCCTCCAGCCCCCGGTGCCCACTGATCTGCCTTCTCCCTCTCCGGATTTGTCTGTTATGGACATTTAGACAAGCGGCCTCAGGCCACAGGCCGGCCCTTGTGGCTGGCTTCTCTCCGTGTAAGGTGGTCAAGGTAAAGCTAATCTGCTTGCACCTTGGGGACTCCTAGGAATCCTGCTAACCCTTACTTTTATCTCAGGGTGAAAATACATTGTTTTCTTTACTTCCAGACTTGGTTCCTTCAATTATGAACAACTTGTTGAATCCAGATGCCATTTTCTCGAACAATGAGATGAGCCTGTCGGATATTGAAGTCTATGGCTTTGATTATGACTATACCTTGGTGTTTTATTCCAAGCACCTGCACACGCTGATATTTAATGCTGCTCGGGACCTTCTCATCAATGAACACCGGGTAAGAGCTCAGGGATACTGTGGTCTTCCTCCTCCTTCCCTTAGACGTTGAAGAACAGCGTTGAGTGGACCTGGCCTTATGCCCGGGATACAGACGTCACTTAGTAAAGTGTTGTTAAATGGATGGGTAGATTTTGTTCCATTCCAGGTGACTCTATCTGGAAGATTTTGTTTAACTACTTTTTTTTGAGGTACGGTTGACCCACAAAAAGCTGTTTATACTTAATGCATATAAGTTGATGAGTTTGGGGATGTGCATATGCATGAAACCATGACCACCATCAAGGTCATAAACTGTCACCTCCCAGAGTTTCCTCCTGCCCCCTTCATTATTATTGCTATTTGTGTGTGTCAGGGAGTAAAGAACAGTTAACATAAGATCTACCCTCTCAGCAGATTTTGGTAATACAATATTGTTTGCTGTGGGTGCTGTGCTGTGTAATAGATCTCCAGAACTTGTTTATTTCACAGAACTGGAAATTTGTACTTGAAAATAGTTTTTTTTTTTTTAAGATTTTTTTTATTTATTTGAGAGAGTGAGAGAGCACACGAACATGAGCAGGGGGAGCGGCAAGGGGTTGGGCGGGGGAGGAGGGCAAGCAGACTCCCTGCTGGGGCTCAAGCCCAGGACTCTGGGATCATGACCTGATCCGAAGGCAGACGCTTAACCAACTGAGCCACCCAGGTGCCCCTGGAAGACAGTTTTTTTTTTTTTTTTAATCTTTAAATGTCTCTTTGACAAAAGACTCTCAAGTTAGGTGTTCGTGGAGGTGGGCTATAGACTTCGTGTTCTCATTTCTCCCTGAGCAGTGACGCAGTTTCTTTCAGAGCTGATGAACTTGGCAGTCCATTGAGTTCTAGTTAGAAGAAATCCCTCAAAGTCCTTCCTGACTTGACTTGTTCTTACGTATAGGACATTCGAACGTCTTCTGCTGCATAGTATTGTTAAGGGCTTATAGTAAGGAAGGAAAAAGGAAACATGCAGAACCCGACATGCTTTCCTGTAGTGAAGTTTGAGTTCACGTTTCAGGAGCCAGGATGAGACATCTTCAGGGGCCACCTGGATTAGTGCCCTTTGAGAACCCCACAGCACCCCGAGAAGTACAGCTCAGTTGTTTGTCTCAGACAGAGTGCGTTGACTGCAGGGGCACACTCCTGATTGGAGTTAGAACCGTGCTGTCCTCCTGCAGCTGTCACCACCAATCTCTTCTCTTGTCATTTCTTCCTTCATGCATTGCTTCAGCCTTCCCTAAGCCCCCCGCTGCTTGCCAGGTCCTGTCATAGAAGCAGGGAGCGTGAGGATGAGCACACAGGTCCCAACAGAGTCGTCCCCACAGGGACCCCAGTGGAGTCAGCCATGGAAGCAGAGGAATTATGTGACCACCTGCTGGAGGCCTCTCCCCGTATCTGCAGGAAGATCTAGGGCTGTGGAGAGGCTACTTGGAGCAAATTTCCCTGCCTGAGGGAACTGGGAAACAACGACAAAGGCAGTAGTTCAGCAGAGTCTGGAAGGAGTTTGTCTGCAAAGTTGTGTTGGGGGCGGGCAGACTGGTGGGTCTGAGAGAACTAACGTTGTATCCACTAGAGTAATGTTTTACACTACTGGGCTGCGTGTCATGTAGTCCAGCCTTTATGCCGTCGAAAACGTCTCTTCTCCCAGGCTGATAATTCGTAGTTTTTCAACCATTCTCGTTTGGCCTCCTTTCTGATCTTTTATCATCTTATTTACCCTTTTTGTGTGTGTGCTCTGGTTTATCCCTCTCATATGTGAGGCCCTGAACTGAAGATGTTACTGCAGTTGGGGCTTGACTGGTGTGGAATAGAGGGAGATCATCACCTCCCTGGTTTTGCATATCATACCTTTATTAATACTACCAAAGTTTCCATTAGTTTTGGATCCTTACCATTTGATGCAATGTATCAAATGATCCCCTCAGCTTTGGGTTATCAGTGGATTTAATAAGCAACTCAGTTTCTCCTCATTCAAAATGCAGAAATGGCATTTGCCAAAAATAACCTTCCCTTCTGTCACTAAGCCAGCAGCCAGCTTTCTTTATTATAGCCACTTTCCCACATGCAGACCCATGTAGTCACTGGGCATCCAGCTGCACCTCTCTGTTTGTTTGAGAGACTCTCCTCTCCTGTCGAACAGGCAGACACCCCCCTTCACTGCGGGAGTGACAGCAGAATAAGAACGAGGTGGTCCCACCTTTGTGACCCTGTCTGCCAGGCTGAAGCATTTCTCCACTACCACCCCACCAGGAGATGGAACCGAAGGGGTGTTACACTGGTGCTGGCATTCTAGTCCTCCATCATCTGTGGCATTTGCTGTGACTTTGATATCACTTATAAAATGAAGGTCATTTTATTAACAGCGCCGTCTGTTGATTTCCTGCCAGGTGCTGAGTGCACAGGTTCTAGAGCTTGACTGCTGGTGTTCAAATCCTGACTTTTCATCACTGACTGCTCAGGGAATCTTGAGAAACTGACCTCATTTCTCTGAGCCTCTGTTTCCTCTGCCGTGAAATGGGCACAGTGACTGTACTTTGCTTATAATGTCATTGTCATAATTAAATGAGTTAATATACATAAAGTGCCTGGCAGGGAGAAAACACTAAATGTTAGCCGTGACTAGCATTGTTTCTCTGTGATAACCCTACAAATAGTCTCTGTTTTACAGGTGAGGACACTGAGACTAATGGAAATGAGCTGGTAGTTCAAAGCCCACGAGATCAGTAGGAGGTAGAACCAGGATTTGAACTTAAATCTGTTTCCAAGGCATAAATGCTCTCTCCTTTATTCCTTGTTGTCCCTTGTGGGATTAATAACACCTTTCATTTATACCCTTTTTTTCATATGAAAATAGAATATTCATGAAGGTAAAAAATTTATGAAGATAAAAAATGTCTGAATTTTGGGGGAAAAGAGATGACATAGGTGGGGAAAAGAAGGTGCAATCATTATGATTAGAAAAGCTTCTGGATTTAAGATCACTGAAATTTCAGTCCCATTATGTCTGTTTGTTGCTTTGATAAAAGAGATCAGTCATAACACTAATTATATCAGGCATATTAATAGAGTCAATTATGCTTATGCAGATTTTTCTCTTGCTCTGATGAAACAAAATAATTCTTCCAAGAGGCATTTAATTTGGTGCCATTTTTCCTGCCAAAGTCTAAATGTACTTGTAGAGATGGGAAGACATCTGCTTTTAAGATGCACAGTAATAGAACAGCTTCCCAAAAAGCAAACGTAAAAGTTCGAGCCCCTTCTTAATTAGATTGTTTTTCTTCTTTTCTTTCCTTTCCTTTCCTTTTCTTTTCTTTCTTTTTTTTTTAAAGATTTTATTTATTTATTTGATAGAGATCACAAGTAGGCAGAGAGGCAGAGAGAGAGGGAGGAAGCTGGCTCCCTGCTGAGCAGAGAGCCCAATACAGGGCTTGATCCCAGGACCCCGAGATCATGACCTGAGCCGAAGGCAGAGACTTTAACCCACTGAGCCACCCAGGCGCCCCTTCCTTTACTTTTTTCCTTTCTTCCTTCCTCCCTCCCTCCCTCTCTTTCTTTCTTTCTTTCTTTCTTTAAGAAAAACAAGTTTTTACGAATAGAATAATATCGGGTAATGATTGTATCCACATTTCCCTTTCATGGGTCCACCAAGGAATAGAAAGGGTGTTCTGGATTTCGCACCCAAGAGCCACGCGCCCTCATCATTCTCTGGCATTGACATTTACCTGTTTTCTAAATCCAGAGCTAATGTCAACCGTGACCCTTGCCATTCTTCTGTATGCTGTGTCTGATCTGTCAGCAAACCCTATGGGTTCTCACTCTCTCTTCTTTGTAAAATAAACTGTTAATTTTCGGAGAGTTTTAGGTTTATAGACAAGTTGTGAAGTTAATGGGGAGAATTCCTGTACCTGTATCCCAAGCCTGGTTTCCCCTCTTGTTCCCAGGTTACGTTACTGTGGTCCATTTATCACAACAAAAGGACCACATCGATCCATCTTTATTAACTAAAGTCCTTCCGGGATTCTAGATTCCCTTGGTTTTTCCCTGATGTTCTATTCCTGTTCCAGGGTCCCATTCCGGACTCCCCAGTTAAATTTAGCTGTCATATCTCCTTAGGCTTGCTTTGAGAATTTCTCACAATTCCCTGGGTTGTGATGACCTTGACACTTGTGAGGAGTACTAGTCAGGCATTTTTTTGAGGATGCCTTCTCTTGGGATATGTCTGACATTTTTCCTGTGATTAGACGGGGGTTCTGGGTGCCACTCTCACCATGTTCATGTCAAGGGTACACATTGTCTGCGTGACTTACCACCCATGACGCTGGCCTCTATCACGTGGCTGAGGTCTGTGTCTAGGATCTCTGCCACATGAAGTTACTCTTCCCTTTCCATGTTCTACTCTTTGGCAGGAGGACCCTGTGCAGCTGTGAACTTTCTTTTCACTCATTGACGATATGTCCTAGCTCTGTCCCCCTCTTCCCAGCTGCCACTGCTCTGATCTAGGCCACCATCACCTTCCAGCTATGTGGCTCCTGGACCCAAAACCTGCTTGAGCCCTCCTAGTGTGCTTGGAATGACAGAGAAGGCCTTCCAGTGTGCCCAGGCCCCCCGTTTCTCCCTCTCTACCCATCCTGCCCTCACTCGGCTGTGGCCACACCAGTGTTCTCGCTGCTCCTTGAGCTGCTGGACCCTCCTGCCCTGGGCCTCTGCACCTGCATTTCCTCGGCTTTGGAACAATCTTCTTGGCCCTAGGCAATCTGAGGCCTGGCTCCTCATGTTTTTTTTTTTTTTCCCCTCCAGATCTCTGAGCCCTTGCATTGCATTTGCTCTGTAGTCCTTCTCACCAGGAGGCCTTATGCTGGGTGTTTATGGTCAGCCTCCCTGTGGAAGAGTGTAAATTTCTTAGGGGCGGGGACTGTCCGTCCTGTTTACTGCCATACTCCTGGGCCCTGGCACAAAGGACACAGTTGAGTGAGAATGTTGTGTTTGGTGTGCAATCACCACTCAAAGGCCAGTTGTTCTGCCCTCGCTTCACATTTTGGGAAGATTTTAGAGAACTTTGTTTTTGTGCTCTTCTGCCCTGCCTCTAGTAGGACTCATAATTTAGGTTACTTAAAATAACCTTAGAACTCTGAAAATCAAGGATTTCTAAGCATCTGGACCTCAGGAACTCATGGGCAGTGTTGTGATGTAGAGGTTACTAGCTGTCTTGAGAGCTCTGTCACTCGCCAGAAAGGAGGCACGCGGGCCAGCTGCAGAGCTGTAGGAATGACCCCCACACCGGGAGCTCCCGGGTTCTCCTGGGTTCTCCATGGTGTTCCACTGTGAGCTCTGCCTGGAGCTGTGAGGGACGTTTCTCTAGCACCTCGCTCTCCCTTTGTCGCCACACACTAGCCGGCTCAGAGTGTGCTTGGCATGAGAACAAATCCAGGTGTTGAGGGAAACCAGACTGGGCCCAAATAAGAAAAATTTTAATAAAAATCCCCAGGCAGTTCTTTTTTTATCTTTTCATACTATTTGTTCTGCTTTTAGAGACACCGGTAATCTTCATGTTACATTGAGTGAGCCCTATTTTTGAGGCTGGTGGAAGGTTTCTCCACTCTGACAAGTCCAGAAAATCTAGCCGTAGGCTACTGGAGAAAGTGTAACCTCCTGGCTGATGGGAGCAGCTCTGGCTTCCTCGACGGGATGTCGCCCTTGACGGTTATTCCCAGAGATGGATGCTGTGCATGTGTATGTGTGTATGTGTGTGTGTGTGTGTCTGTCTGTGTGTTGGAAAGGGGCCTACCATGAGGACTTGATCGGCTGTATGGGGAAACACAATTTAGGGGCAGGAGTGGAACATAGAAATTGCCCCAGTCCAACCATTTCATTTTCTAGAGGAAGGACAGGGCTTGGAGGGGTTAAGAGACTGGCCTGAAGTCCTCTGGGGGAGTAGCAGAGGCTAGCAGAGTGGGTCTAGAAGCCCAGGCCCCCAGTTCCGTGTCCAGGAAAGCAGCTCCATGGCATTGCGCCCTTGCTACGGGCTGGAGACAGCCCCGCTGCCTGCATGCGTTATATTATTTTTATAAATTTTTAAAAATTTTTTGAGGATTTTACTTTTTTTAAGATTTTATTTATTTATTTTTATTTGATAGAGAACACAAGTAGGCAGAAAGGCAGGCAGAGAGAGAGAGGAGGAAGCAGGCTCCCTGCTGAGCAGAGAGCCTGATGCGGGGCTTGATCCCAGGACCCTGGGATCATGACCTGAGCCGAAGGCAGAGGCTTTAACCCACTGAGCCACCCAGGTGCCCCGAAGATTTTACTTTTAAGTAATGGCTACACCCAACGTGCAGCTTGAACTTAACAACCCCAAGATTAGAGGTCGCAGGCTGTACTGGCCGAGCCAGCCAGGTGCTCCCCCATATGCGTCCTTTGACTTATCTTCTCTGCTTCCACCCACCGTAAGACTCTTGGCACCCTTACTTTGGGGACGAGAAAACTGACGCTCAGCGAGTGCCCTTACTGAGGTCACCCAGCTAGCACGTAGTAGGACTGGGATGCGATGTCTCATCCCGCATCCCTGGAGCCTGTTCTTTGTGACAACAGTGTTCATGAGGCCCTTCCAGCTGCCTCTGTCCGTTCTCCACATTGTCTTCCATGTCTCTGGTCCCCTGGGAAAACACTGTGTGTTTGTCAGGAGTGGTTTCCCAAGACCACCCAGCTCTGGGGCCCATGGTAGGTACGTGGCTGTGTCTCACTGTGCTGTCTGTGCCCTGTGGGGGTCGTCCAGACAGGCCCCTCGAAGAAGGAGCCGCTAGACTTCTAGCAGTCGGCGTTCAGACTGTGCTCTGTCTCGAATTCACACGCCGTGTCTCAGCCGCAGCGGCTGCCCTGCGCTCATCACCACGAATCCACAGAGCAAACTCACTGGGCCCTCTGGGGTGCAGGTCCCGCCCTCTCGGGAGCGAGGAGCGTCCAGAATGGAGACTCAGGGTTTGTTCAGTCAGAGGGAATTGCAGGTTGGGGTGGACTTGGGTATGACATGGGCCTGCAGTCAAGCACTGGCCCAAACATGGTCCGTCTTTGTGAGCCTGGGCAGGTTCCTTGACTCTACTTCTCATGACTCAACAGTCCAAGGCCACGAGGTGCCTCACCCCCGCCACGCTGGTGCGGTGAGGAGTACATAGGATAGCGTTGCAAAAAGCGTGCAGAACAGTGTGGCCCAGGACTCCTTAAAACACCCCTGTCAGGAGCATTTAAACATCTCCCCTGTGTCCTACCCGTTCCTCAAAACTCCCAGGTTTAGGAAGAGACTCCAGAGGGGTGCGGACCCATGGCCTCCCTTTGGGAGGCGTGACCATGGTGCCCTGTGCGGGGTTCTGGGGATGCGAGTGTGAAGTCTGTCCGTGAAAATGCAGAACTGTACACGGTGTTCAGGATTCTTGGAAACGCCTCCGAGTGGAAATAGCATTTGGTGATTTCTTGGCATGCGCGGCAGGTGTTAGATAAATGAGCTCAGCTGTGACATTTGAGTCAGCATTCTGTGCAGCTTGAACACGTGTGTGTGCCGTTCAGCCTGGTGGGTGCGGGAAGTGTTCCCACGCAAATGGGACCCTGGCCATGGAAAGTTAGTACTGTTGGGTGAAGAGGTTCTGCGTCTCTTGGTAGCTGTCTAGGCTTTTTTTTTTTAAGTGGGGGAGGGGCAGAGGGAGAGGGAGAGAATCTTAAGCAGGCTCTACACCCAGCACAGAGCTGGACATGGGGCTCTATCTCACAACCCCGAGATCACGACTTGAGCTGAAAGCGAAAGTTGGATGCTTAACCGACTGAGGCACCCCCAGCTGTCTAGATTTTTACTTAAGGGGTTTACGCTGTGATTGGAAGGAAGATCCTGGTGTCACAGCCTCTCTAGACTCAGGAGTACTCTTCTGTCCTACAGGTCTGTGCTCGAGGGGCAAAGGCGAGAGCAGGGGAAGAGGCCCAGATCTGATTTCGTGCCTCACTGCATCCCAGCTGTGTGGCCTGGCCACCCTGTGTCTGTCCGTGCCTCTGGTGTCCTATCTGTAAAATGGGAATGGGAGAGCCTGTGTGCAGTAGCAGCGGACACCGTGCTCAGTACCTTGGTGCTACTGGCAGGGGAACCAGTGTTCTAATTCTGAGATTGGGAGGGAGAGAAGGACTTGAATGCCTAGCCTAGTAGATAAGAACAGAGCTGGGGTTTTTGCATAGTTTGAGGAATGGTTTGATAACAGGAACTACAGGGAGCCTAGTGACACGTTCTGAGTCCGAGTGTTGGAACAGTAACGGGCTGCCACGTGCTGAGAGAGGTGCCTCTCGAGGCTGAACCTAACAACAGGGAGTCCTTCCAGCCCTTGTCGGGTGAGCCGCAGCCGACTGTCTGGATGAGAAAAGCAAAGAAAGCTGTATGGAGGGCACCCCCCCCCTGAAAAGTTTTCAGCTTGGTCTTCATGAAACCTGGTGGTGGGACCATGCAGGGGCTGATACACTGAGCCGCTCAAATGTGAGCTGAATGGATGGTTGGTGATGTGTTGGGGAAACTGTGCTTCTAGGAGAGGGGACATTCCAATTCCTCTTCATCACTGCCTTAAATACAGTCAGAGGAGGTGGATGCAGATGTGTTTCTGGGGAAAATAGGGGTCCAGGGGCAGAGGGAAGGGGTGGGTGGGGGCAATTAAGATGAGAAAAGCTGGGGCCGGGGGTGAGGCCTTCCCTGTGCTTGGGTAGATGAACAGGAGTGGGTGGAGGGAAGGCTCCGTGACCAAGAGCTCTGTACTTGGGCCAGAAGCAGACGGCCAAGCTGTGGTCTGTCCTCACCGCATCTTCCCGCCAGAGTGTGTCCGCCACCTCAGCTTTTGTACAGGGACCCAGTCTGGACGCTGTCTTGAACTTAGTTTGTTGTTAGCTAAAAATAGTTACTTTCTTCTTTCTTAGTATCCGGTGGAAATCAGGAAGTATGAGTATGACCCAAATTTTGCAATTCGTGGACTTCATTATGATGTGCAGCGGGTAGGTTTCATTGTGTGTTTTTCTAACATTTTAATGGAGCTTGGGAATAATGTACTCTCGGCGCTTTTCTTTGCTGAACACAGAAATTGATTTTAAATTCTATTCCTTGGGGCCGCAGAACTGAATTATTAAAAAACATCTTTGGATAAAGCCTTTTGCAAATGACTGTATTAGAAAAAAAATGAATGTGTTTATCTACTTGGAAGATACTCCTTATTTCTAGAAGCTGTTTTTGGTGTTCTGAGGAGCAGCCTGTTCTGTTGTTTTTGCAGATCAGTCGTTTCCTTAACAGACTGCACAATGCTTTTTTTTTTTTTTTAAAGATTTTAATTATTAGAGAGCGTACTCATGTGCGTGCACATGAGCATGGGGGAGAGAGAGAAGCAGACTCCCCACTGAGCAGGAAGCCTGATGTGGCAGGCTCGATCCCAGGACCCCTGGGATTATGACCTGAGCCAAAGGCTGATGCTTCACTGACCCAGCCCCCTGGCGCCCCCACAGTGCTTTAATCAACAAGCAGACCTGTCCAACACGTACACTGTGCCTCTTTGCCACGTCCACCTGGTGTTGCTAGGATTTATGAGGACCCCTGAAATTCTCATTAAATATGCGGCTTGCCGTCCGTTATTCACCCGCATGTGTGTTTATGTTTTTGAAGGCAGTGTTGATGAAGATTGATGCTTTCCATTACATCCAGTTGGGAACTGTCTACAGGTAAGCGAAAGAGGAGGTAAATTTAATTCACTCGCAGTAACCAGGTGGCTTTGGGTTTCAAGACCCACTGACGGCCTGGTGATGAGGAGGGTTGTAGTGTGTGTATTTGTGATTTATTCACTCATTCATTCAAGAACATTTACTGGGGTCCATTATGCCAGATCCAAGGGGTTCGGCTTATAAGGATGCCACAGGGAGCTTGGAGTGTAGGTTGGAAGCCATTTAAGTAAACCAGTGACTGCAGTCCTTAGTGACCAAGGTGATGATGGTGTTTAGACCATTAGGGGGCGCTCTGGAGGGGGTTCTGGGGGAGGATAGGCTCTCTAGACGTGCCCATCTGCCAGTTGAGTGAGGGTCCTGGAGCCGAGGTTTTGGGTGGGGAGGGAGGCTGGGGTAAGGCAGGGGGTTCTTGCTCCCACCATGGCAGTTGAATAGTTCGGATATTAAGGAAACTCCCCTCCCCCTTTCATTAGAATTAGTAGAAGCACTTAGCTCAGTCCAGAATCTTTGTCACTTCAAAAATGAAGGATTTTACCTTTTCTAATTCTTGAATTTGGGGGAGATTTAGGAGTATGGTTATTGTACCTTAAAAAGAGGTGTGCCTGTCTTAGCTTCTTCTTTCACAACTCTTCATTAAAATTAATGTTTTTCTGTCCAACTTAAACGTGCGCACCGTTCCGATCGGATACCACCGAGAGCATTGTGGCAGACCACAGTAGCCCTCTGTCCCCCTCCCCACCCAAGCCCTTACACTCTTCAGTTTTTTCTTCACGTCATTATTTCTAAATACCGTGCTCATACTTCTCTTTCCTAATTTATTAATTCTGGATGTTGTCTCTGCCACGGGACAGGACTGGGTGTGCGCACACGTCCCATTTTGGGCTCACGCTTGTCCGTGAGTGTCGGCTGGTTCCTCTGTCCTCGGGCGTTGTTTGCGTCATGACTCTGCAGGTCTCGTTCCTTCTGATGCCATGTCATTCACGGTGACTGCCCTCCTCTGGTACAGTGCTTGCTTGTTCTTAGATTTGTTTTCTGTAGAGGTGTCCTGAGTTTTTTCTCAATGTTCCATCACCAGTATCATCCATGTATTTATTTCCAAGGATTTAAATGTCTGAGATACACTATCAGTTCCTTTTGTATTTAATTGGCTACTCCTTCTGCTCTGATCTTCTTTGATGGCTTGTCCTGGGGCTTGGGTTTGCCTCTCTCTCCACTCCCCGGTGCCCGTCTCTTCCTCTCTCTGGCTCTACTCCCTCATTCTGCTGGAGCACACCCCCCAGAGCTGCCCGGTGCCTCTCAGGGCTGAGCCTTTCTGGGGGGCTGTGGCGACTAATCAGTTCTTCACATTGGTGTACCCTTGCACGCCCCTGTTCTTAGTTTGCTAAGCCAGAAGCCCCCTTTTCATCTTCTACTTGTCTTCCACAAAGGTGTTGAAATGTCCTGTCTGCTGATGTCTTTGCTCTCATATCCTTTCACTGTTTGAGGAGTTTATTCTTTTTTTTTTTTTAATTTAAGAGAGAGCTTGTGCGTGCAAGCTGGGTGGGGGCCCAGAGGGAGAGAGAGAATCCCATGCAGGCTCCATACCCAGCATGGAGCCCAATGAGGGTCTCAGTCTCACGACCCTGAGATCATGACCTGAGCTGAAATCAAGAGTCAGGTGCTTAAGTGACTGAGCCCTCTGGCATCCCTGAGTCGTTTATTCTTTTACTATCATTTTAATGGTGTTTCGGGAAGTAGAAGAGATGGTGTTAATGAAAATAATAATATTTGTAATAATTAATAGCAACGAGCAGTTATTAACTCTTGCTACAGCATAGACACTGTCTTAAGTGTTTTATTTGTGTTCACTTATTTGATCCTTGAAATAACCTTATGAAGTAGGTATGGGTATTAGGCCCAGAGATGTTAAGTAATTTGGCCAAGGCCACACAGAAGTAGAATTCCGACCCAGGTGGTCTGGCTCTGGAGCCTCTGCCCTTGGCCTACATGCAGCATGGTTTTGTTGTACGGATTAGGTTAATGAAATCCTTCACAGGTATTTCGGATCTTTTCCTCATCTCTGTTCCTGTCGTCAGCTCCCTGGCTCAGACACTTAATCCTTTTCTCTAGGGCCCTTGCAGTTTCCTGCAGTGCGGTCTCTCCTGGACGTTGTTGCTGGACTCATGCATCTAAAGCAATGCCCTCAACAGACCCTCTCTCCTGCGATCCTGGATGGCTCCCACTGCCTAGAGAATGGAGCCCAAACCTCTTGGGTTTCCCACCAACCTTCTCTAAACCCGTACCCTACTTTTCTTCTACACATAGCCTTTCATTTCCTGGATCAGTTAAGACTCTTGGTTACAGGTACGGAAACCCGACTCAGACAGGGTTAACCAGAAATACAACAGTGGCTCACCTGTGGTGCGGCCCAAGGGACAGTGCCCGTTGCAGGCGTGTCTGGTTCCAGGGGCCAAATTGATGTTGTCAGAACTCTTTCCATCTGTTGGCTCTCTCCCTCTGGGTTTGCTCCAGGCAGGCCCCTCCGCATGAGACCCCGGCAACACCCTTGGCCAGAGGTCAACAGGAGCAGGGGATGGTCTCTTCCCAGCAGTTACAGCCAATCTCAGCGTGTGTGAGGCAGTTGCACACAGCACATCTATTCCTCTCCTCTGAGCTCTCCTTTCCCGCTGCTTGTCATCTGCTCCTGCTTGGGTGCACTTTTCCTTCCTTGCTGCTGCTTTAGATCTCACGCATCCTTCCTTCAAGGCTGGCTGGTGCTGAGGACTCACCCTCTTCTCAGCCCGACATGGTCTGTTTTTCCTCTTCTCAGACCACACAGTCCTATGGCTCCTAATTGTCTTATTTCTTCTGTAGGTAAGTTTTCCATTGTGTTTAGGGAGTATGGACAGGGCTAGGTGAGAGAAGCCAGCTGAGGCACTGGAAGGAAAAGGAATGTTGGTGTTCAGGTCCTGGGAAGGTCACTGTGGTCACAGCGCTGAGGGGTGTGGCGGGCTGAGGCAGCATGGGTGCGCACGTGGGCTCTGGAGTCCCACTTCCTCAGTGTGGGCCCTGGCCTTACTGCTCCCATGCAAGCAGCTTCTTGACCATCCTGAAGCCTTGGTTTGTGCCTCTGTAAAATTGGCCTGATGCTGCTGGTGGGCCTGGGGGTGGCTTGTCATGCAGACCAGGGTGTGCCTGGAGTAGGAGAGGCACACCAAATGTCACTGCCTTTGCCTTCCCCTGAAAAGCGGTATGGATGAGCTCTTGGCAGGGCAGAATGCCCCCTCCTCAGCCTTGCCCATCTGACACCTGCCGTCAGGTGGGTCCCCAGCTCCTCTGTCAGGTTGGATTTTGTGTTGGGGGCTGTGGAGTCAATGGCACAGGGCAGAGGGGGAGGCAGACTGGCTGTCTCCACAGCCCCATTTTGTACCTACGATTTAAGTTCTGACTAAGGATCTTGTGAAAGCCTATGCTTGTTCTCATCGCAGGCACACCGGCAAGGCTTTGCTAGTGCCAACTGTATACTCCTCTGTATATCGGAGCTCAATCAATCTCGGTTATGCCTGGAGGCAGGTACAATTATTGTTCCCATTTTAAAAATGATGCTGAGACCCAAAGAGGTTCCATTGCTTATCCAGGTACTATCCCTACTAATGACGGAAGCTGGGATTTGAACCCTGGGCAGACTCTTCAGATCTGTGCTCCTAATGTTTGTATTTCTTACAGCCACATAAGGCCACGTAAAGTACTTTGCATTTTGATCCTCGCACTGGTTGAGGCTGCTTCCGGGCGCGGCTGGCCGTGGCCCAGAGCCGGGGGCCCGGTCCTGTGGGCTGCTGCACCTGTGGGCGCACCTCCTTCGGGTTCCCACTTGCCGGAGTGGACTCCTCTCACCTCTTACGTCACCACTGCTTTTGAGTTGACATTCAGTCGTGACCTGGGCAGCCTGGGAGGCTGTAAACCTGGGTTAGGGCAGGGCCTCATGTGGGGGCAGGAAAATGACTCACCCAACAGAGTTCTTCTACTTTTTATAGTTTCCTTCTAAGTGTTAGAGTCTTAGGCGGGTACACACCTGAGCAGGAGCTGTGCCCCAAGGTCACTGCCCAGAATGATCAGGAAGTACAAGGCCTCCTTTGTTTTCAAAGGCTGGAAGTTTTAAGAAGTTGATGAAGATGGGGGGAGGGGCAAAATACTAATGAATCCCCTGGGGTATTTTTGAAAGTTATAGGAGGGCGGAGAACAGAAGGAGGCTGAAATTATATTTTCATTCTACTTACATATCAAGTATAAATTACATTTTGTATGTACTTTAATGCCATCCTGGTGATTTTATAAGATAAGTAGCCTGTTCGTGTTAGACTCGCAGTGCATCATTCGTCCTCCCACTGTCTGTGGTGCTGGGTGGACTTTCCGTCATTCCTTCTGTGACCTCCTTGCCACGGATGTCTTGTTTCTCAAGCACCTTCCCTAGAGAAGCAGCTGGGAACAGAAATTTTTCTCTGTGACGCTCTAGAGTGGGCAGTGCCAGGTGAGGAGACGCGAGAGCATTCGGTCCCCAGCAAGAGCACCTGCTCACGGCACTGGCGGCAGGGTCGCTCTGCCTCCAAAATTTATCTTTCCCTTCCTGGAGGAGTTGGATTCATTTGCAGATTCTCCCGTGGCTTCCGGACACAGGCAGAGGGCAGATGTTACCCTGGCTTTTTAATAGGTGAAGAAACTGGTCTGGACTGTCACTTAGCCTCTGGGGTCATCCCTCCCGGAGGTGGCACCCAGGCTTCCTGCCTGTGTCATGGGGTTTAGTCCACCTGAGCCTTATGCGTGGCTTTTCCCATCTCTGCGCTGACCTTCTTAGGTCAGAGTGTCAGCTGGTAGGAGGATGATAGAGACAATGCTAGCTTTTCTCTCCCTGATGTGTTAAAAACATAAAAATGGAAACATAGACCCACCCCAAAGCGGACACTACCCCCAAAGCAAAGCGAGGCCATGTACTTTGTTGAGATGGTCCGTGTGACATCAGTGGTTGAAGAGCCTGGGCCCCTAGAGCAGAAAGCCTGGGATCTGGTCCTGTCCCACCACTTTGGGGACCTTGGGTAAGATACGTGACCTTTCTGGGCCTCAGTTGCCTCTGCTGGGAAATGGGAAGATGTTAGTGCTTCCCCCCTAGGATTGCTGAGAAGTAAGTGATTGACTGTGTGGAGTTCACACCTGGCATCCCTAGTAGGTGTTATTTTTCCTGCCCTTGTTACCCACGGAATCCTGGCGGTGGTAGTGGCAACAGCACCTTCTTGCCTGTTACTTGTAGCCATTACCTGTGGCATGTCTCGCCTCCTCGTGACAGTGACATCTTGCACCTGGGCTGAAAAATCCCAGCAGTTGCCTGAGGTCTGAAAGTCACTGCTCTTGCTAGTTGAGTCTAACTGCACCACCTGTGATTTTTCCAGAGGCCTCAGTGTTGTCCCTGATGAAGAAGTCATTGAAATGTACGAGGGGTCCCACGTGCCTCTGGAACAGATGAGCGACTTTTATGGAAAGGTAATGAGAGATTATTTATTTAAAGCAGCCTGTCAGCAGACATGGCCTGGTAGACTTAGAATCTCTCTGAGCGCCTCTGGAACTGCCAAGGGACTTTGGGACTGTTTCAGGACTTTGGGCCCAGGATTTGTGAGAGGCTGGTATGGTGGCATTTCTCCTAGGCCCCTCATGATTCCCCTTTCTTAGCTCTTTCCTCCCTACCTGATGATGATTCTTAATACCTTCCTTGCACTGCCCACTGTCTACAGCCCCCTACGCCAAGGCATGTCCCCACTTTCTAGATGAAGTCAGGGCAGCTATAGTTGCCTTCCCTGAGATTGAGGACAGCAGGTCACCCTGGACTTGAAGGGAAGTTTCTGTTTCTCTGACTTTTGTGGTTCTCTTTGCTTTCTGAATTTTTGCACGTCTTATTAGGTGCACTCTTATTTGCACTGTCAAAATGCAACAGAAGCTGCCCAGTCTGCTGGTAAACTTGGGGTTGCTAACTGCAGGCATGCAGAGAAAGGCTCTTTCGCAGGCTCACACACGGTTGCGTGGGGGCACTCAGGTTCAGGAGAGCCACGCGGCGTTCTATGCCATTCCACCGGCAGTAGTCTACTTGCCGGCTTTCCTCTGGGTTTGACAGGAGAGTGTGAGCTGGAAGTTAGAACTCACAGGAATGTGAGATTGATTAGATTTTTTGGGGGGAAAATCAGAGCATTGCCTTGGATTTCCCGGTTGTGCTTAAGAGTACGACGTCAGCTCCGTGGGGAATGATAAATAAGGTGAATGCTTCTACTTTGTTATTGTTAGAACTGTCCTTGGGGTGTGGGATCCAGATGTTGATGACCAGAACCCCCCTGGGGAAATGTCCCATCTGGTTCTGCTGTGGTGTTGGCCTCCGTTTCTGACACTGTCCTCCCTGCCTGCAGAGTTCTCATGGAAACACCATGAAGCAGTTCATGGACATCTTCTCCCTGCCGGAGATGTCCCTCCTGTCCTGCGTGAACGAATACTTCCTCAAGAACAACATTGACTATGAGCCTGTGCATCTGTACAAAGACGTCAAGGTGAGAGGCAGTGGTGCCACATCTCACAGAGGGTTTTAGCAGAAGGGACAGCATCGTTAGCCTCCTTGGGCTGGGCATTTGCCTGGGATCTCTTTTATTTATGGTTTTACCATGAAAATTTTTTTTAAAAAATATTTTATTTATTTATTTGACAGGGATCACAAGTAGGCAGAGAGACAGGCAGAGAGAGAGGGGGAAGCAGGCTCCCTGCTGAGCAGAGAGCCCGATGCAGGGCTCGATCCCAGGACCCTGAGATCATGACCTGAGCCGAAGGCAGAGGCTTAACCCACTGAGCCACCCAGGTGCCCCTACCATGAAAATTGTTAAGAACGATCTTACATCAGGACAATTGGAAGTCAGTGTAACTTTGTGTTAAAGGAAGAGAGCGCTCATATTGCTATTGGGATTTCTAATTCTTGCTGACCGAAGGCCAGCCCCGGTGCATCTGGTCAGAGGGGTGGCTGGTGGCTGAGGTCCAGCCCGACCCAGTTTACCCCCGAGCCCGCCTGTGGAGGGGGTGACTTCACACACAGGCTGCAGCCCTTGGAACTGCTGTTGCTCAGAGCGGGCCTTTCTCTTGTACACGGAGGTTCCATGCAGGCCTTCCCAGGCCCTGCAAAAGCTGTGGGAAAACCCAGTTGGAGAGGTGGATAGACAGCTGTGAAACTTACATGCAGATATATGCACATCATTTGTGTAACTTTGTATTTGTATATGTTGATTTGTGTTCACATGTGTTTATAGTCTTTAAACTCTGCACTTTTTTCAGGACTTAAAAATATGTTCATGTATTTATACTAACAATACACGTGTATATCATATACATATATATTAATAAGTGTATTTTTATGTATATATTTATATATGTAATATGTATTATTTAAGTACTTATATTTTTAAGAGATCTGTATTTATGTACTGCAATGTTTTTATTATATGCTTATGACTAATTTTAAGTTTCCACTGCCTTAAATTGTGGGTTTTGGGAAGATGGAGGATGAATTCTCATTTCTCAATAATAGTCTGGTATTATTTGAACTAAAATTGAATAGTTTCTGTTCTCCTTTTTGTGTGCACAAATGCTTTAAGAATCTTTAAGTATCATGTGTAGTAAAAAATAAATAAAAGAGCCACTTGTAGTTATATGACCCTCGCGGTCATGAGGAGGGCTGTTTACTTGATGCCGCCAGCAGAGAGCATTTAGGTCTATTCCTGGCACTGGCTTTCAGAGAGCTTCACGCATATAACTAATTAAGTCCTCACAACCAGGCTTGGAGGTAGGTGCTGTTATTCCTCTCATTTTACAGATAAAGGTATTAAGGCACTGAGAGGTTGAGTCACTTGCCCTGAGTCACACAGCTAGTAAGTGGTAGAGCCTAGATTTGCAGCCGGGAAGATTGGCTCTGGCTTGCTCTATGAACCCCTGCTTCTGCCGATGTGAGTTTGAGACAAGCCTGTGCCCGAGGTTGAGTTTGTAGTCCGGAGGTACTCATGCTTGGTGGAAATCTCCTACCAGTTTTTGAAGACTGATGGTCCAGTTTTGCCTGCAGCCCAGTCCCCTGCTGTTTCCCCCCTGAAAGTTTCCGTGTGCCTCCAGGAGAGCCACCTCTGTGGTGGACCTGCTCAGTGCCCCCGCAAGCGGCGCTGTGCTCCGACCCCCGCCAGGCGTCAGGCTGCTGTAGCCCACGGCCGGTGAGGCGCTCACGGCCTCCTCTTCCCCGTCTGTCAGCCTCAGGACGTCTCCGCCTGAGTCAGCGTCTGCTGACCGCTCCTCACCTCACTGAATGGAAGAAGAGCTGTCATTGGTCTCGGCCTCTTTCTGTGGAGGAGAGAACCTGCTCTTGGGGTCTAGGGAGGGTGCACGGATAAAAAGAGCCATAATTCCAGATGCCCCGTAGTCATCAGTTCGTGAGACTGCCTAGAAATCGCCATTTACCCTGTGGAATTTTATTCAGAATTGTTCTCACAAGTTACCTCCCTCCTCTGTGACCCTGCTGCAAACTGCCACTGTCACCATGGAAACCTAAGCGTTGGCCGCCTGTGTGAAATGGCCCAGCACTGAGATTTCATCTGGTGTTCAGCCGGCCAGGCTTCTAAAGACAGACATCGTCGCAAATGTCGCTTTTCTTGTCACTCAGGCTGTCTCACGGACCGTCCCACTGATTAGAAACCTCTCTTTTGACAGGATTCAATTCGAGACGTGCACATCAAAGGAATCATGTACAGCGCGATCGAAGCAGATATTGGTACGTAGCCAGCACTGTCGCGAGGGCCGCCTCAGCCTGTCCCTCTCCCGGGCCACGAGCGGCTGTCGTTTTCATTCCCAGTGGCGACCCGGGGCTCAGCGCCAACCCCCAGTGCAGCGGGAGGACCTTGCTTCCTCGCACCTCGGACATCCCCCTCCCCTTTGTCTCAGGACTCGACCTAATCCTGACCCAGAAAGACGGGCGCTGGCCGCGGCAGGCAAGTCCGTAGTGTGTTCCCATGGACCAAGGTGGCAGAGTCCTGGTCCCTGAAGTTCCAGGCGCTGCTAGGCCAGCCTGGACCACGCTTGCTTGAGACTTTTCCAGCCCCGAGGGCCCTGGCTGCGCTGGATCCAGAGGCCCCGTTTAGGGAGCCCCTGCAGACTGACCCGCCTTGACGCTGACTCCGCGTGTGAACGTTTCTCTTGCCCTCAGAGAAGTACATCTGCTACGCCGAGCAGACCCGCGCAGTGCTGGCCAAGCTGGCCCACCACGGCAAGAAGATGTTTCTCATCACCAACAGCCCCAGTAGTTTCGTGTAAGTGGTTGTGGGTGTCCCTCCTGGCTCCTGGCTCGCGTCTTGTCTTGTGTCCTATTTATCTTCACGGTTGAAAATTTGAAAGAAAACATTGCAAAAGTAGTGAATCCCTTTCTTGTTAGACTCACCTGGCCGACATGTTGTTTCAGGGACAAAGGGATGAGGTATATTGTTGGAAAAGACTGGAGGGACCTGTTTGATGTGGTCATCGTTCAGGCCGAGAAGCCAAACTTCTTTAATGATAAGCGGAGGTGAGCATCTGTCTTTCTGGGAGAACTAGATTGTCACCCTTTGCTGACCTGACTTGGTGAAGTCTATTTGGAAAATCAGATGCATCTGACATTGTAGCTTTTCATTTTGAACCTTGTGGCAAGTAATTGCAGGGTGCGTGGGCTTAGTGCACAGCGGTCACACAGTGGTCGGCTTGGCTCGCACCAATTGAGATGGTTCCCACTTCAGCCCTAGGGGTCAGGCTCTAAGAAAAAGATTGATAGTAATGAGAAAACCAAACTTAGTATTAATTACATCCGAAGTTAGCCCTCTTGATGCAGATGTGCTGTGAAGCTTCACGAAACAGCAGTAACAACGAACCACCTGCTGGACGTTTTTGGTACATGCAGCTCTCAGTAGTGCATTTAAAATTACAGCTGGATTTTGCAATACTGCAACACAGGTTTTGTGCCAAATGGAGTAAATCTCTACCAAGACTTAGGTAGTGTGTTCCTGCCATGGGCAGTAGAGGACTGGGGAAGTTGTGGGTTATGACGGTGACTAGGGTGTGCTCTTAGCTCTAATGGTTGGGGAGGGGGGTGTCAGGGATCCTAAAATGTTTTTCTTTCTTTTTTTAACATTTAAAAACATTTTTAAAAATTTTTAAAAGATTTTATTTATTTTGAGAGAGTGAGCGAGCACAAGTAGTGGGGAGGGACTGAGGGAGAACAAGAAGCAGACTCCTTACTTAGCTGGGAGCCTGATGTGTGGGACTGGATCCCATTCTCTGGGGTCATGACCTGAGCCGAAGGCAAATGCTTAACCGACTCAGCTACCCAGATGCCCCTAAAATGTTTTTCAGTGGTGGGATAGACCTCTTTACCAAGAGCCATTCCCCTGCCCCCTGTACCCATTTATTTTGTCTTTGTTTTGTATGCATGGAACACCTCCGTTCATCCCTGTTATTTATAGTGATGAAGATCAGAGACAATCTAAAGGAACATCCATGGGAGGGAATATTATACAGCCATTAAAAATGGTGTATTTGAGGGGTGCCTGGGTGGCTCAGTCAGTTGGGCAACCGATTCTTGATTTTGGCTCAGTTCATGATCAGGGTCTTGGGATCGAGCCCCACATTGGGCTCCATGCTGAGTGTGGAGCCTTCTTGGGATTCTCCCTCTCCTTTTCCTTCTTCTTGTCCCTGCTTGTGCTCTCTCTCTCAAAAACGGAAAAAGATATATTTGGGAAAAAAGCAGCGAGCACGTTTTTTGACTTAAAAACACATATGAAAGAATTTGTAATCACATGGGAGATTGCTCACAACAGTAGAGAAAAAGATACAAATCAGTATACACAGTGATCTTCATTTATGTTCATAAAAAAGAGAAAGATAACAGATGTTATCTTTATAGACTGAAAGACACCTACTGAATCTTAGGTGTTTATAGCTGGGCACTGGGATTAGGGGTCATTTCCCTTTTCTTCATTCTGTTCTGAATTTTCCAGATTTTTTGGAGTCAGTTTACATTTTTCTGATCAGAAAAGCAATCCAAATAAATGTTACCTTAAAAAAAGGCAGACGGACCCCACATGCCTTGGACTTTTGTTCTTTTTTTTTCTTTTTAATATTAAAGTTCTAATTGGCTTTATTAAATGATTCATGAATTAGGCTACATAGCATCTAGCAAGTAGAGGGGAACTCCTGTAGGCCTTTATTCTTACTCCCGTTCTCCATGATAAAGTGATTTGTCTCATCCTCAGATCTGTTTTGTGTCTAGAGTGGCTAGATTTCAAGCACCGAGTGGGACACTGTGTAGTAAGGTGGTATTTCCATAAGCTGTGTTTGTGAAGCAGATTTTCTCTGTGTGATCAAATACATTTTAGGAAATCTGAAAGTTTCTCTCCCAGGAGGGTTTGCTAGAGTCCTCAGGGACTTTTAAGAGGGACATAAGTAGTGCCTAGTGTTCCCCAAATTTATCTGACCCTGGAGTTCTTTCCTTGCTAAATACCTTTTGGATCCTGGGGTCTGCAGTTTGGGATGTCTGCAATGGGCCAGGTGGTGTGGTGGTGGAGTTTGGGCTCCAGGCCTTTTCCAGGTTTGTGCAATCCCTTTCTGTTCCCACTGAGTAACTGTGCGGTGTTTCCTAGGCAGACAGCCTGCACGGTTCCCACGGGTCATAGTGTTTCCCTTTCTGTTGTTAGACCTTTCCGCAAGGTGAACGAGAAAGGTGTCTTACTCTGGGACAAGATCCACAAGTTGCAGAAAGGCCAGATTTATAAGCAGGTACCTCATGACTGATTTCTCCTTTTTGTTCCTTTGCTTTGTGGTCAGTTATAATAACAGCCAGTGTTTGTTGAGGCCTCTTGTGTGCCTGGCATTGTTCTGAGTGTTCTCCTTGAATTAGCTATTTATAACTTGGCAGCAAAACTTTAATTTAAGTCAGTGTATTTTCAGTGTGTTATGTCCAAATTAACTCAGAATTGAAAAGGGTTTAAAAACAATTAAAGAATTACTTTCATAGTTTATACAATTTAAGATGTTAGTAGTAAACCTTGGATATTTCTCTTGAAGAAATGTTGAGTGACATGGTGTATTACCTTAAATTAGTGATTATTTCCTGATGAGCTGTGTTTTATATACAGTTTTGATCTATTTTAGTATCAGTGAAGCTTTCAAATGTTTGAATAAGTGATTGAATCACTGACCCTTGTGTTACTGGTTTGTTTTATCTCATCCTTTAAAATTTTTATATTTCTGTAAGATTTATAAAACACATGAAAGTATTTATAAAACAGATGAAGTACGGCATGGTTAAAAAAACTTGAAATGTTCCTGGTGGATTTGTAACACACTGCTGCGTTGGGCAGTAAGTCTATTTTCCAGATGTTGAAAGATTTGCTTTGATACAGCTATCCCACTACTAGCTAGTTAGACCAAGGAAATTATTAGGACGTAGCTCAAACTTTGCTACAAGAATATTTGTCATGAGTTACAAAATAGATAACAAAGTACATGTCCAACATTAGGGGATTGGTAAAAAGAACCACAGTATTTCTCGCTACTCAAGTGGTAGATTAGTATTCACTGACATGGTTATAGAATGTTCCGTGTAAAAAGATCATTACAGAGAGGTATGTACCATATGAATCATTTCTGCAAAGTGCATTTGACTTAGAAGAAAGGTCTGAGAGAATTCGTGCAAAGGTGTTTTTATCTTTTATGTTTTGGTACTTAAAATTGTAAATAAAAGTAAAGCTTTTGCTAAGTTTTAAAAAATCGATATTTTGGGGCACAGGGTATATAGGTTTCTATCTCAGATGATACAGTATCTCTCCTTTTCTATTGTTGCAGGGCAACCTATATGAATTTTTGAAGCTTACTGGATGGAGAGGATCCAAAGTGTTGTATTTTGGTGACCACATATACAGTGACCTGGCGGTGAGGAGCCTTTTTTCTTTTCTTTGCTGGGAGACAGATGTGTTAGTCTCACTTCCTAAGGAATTTCTCTTGTTTAAGACCATTTTTATGCTTCCATAAAAATGAGGACAAGGTTGCCTTTTTTTGTGGGGGGGTCTCATTTGTTACAGAATGGAATGGATCAGAGGTATAAAAAGTAAATTTTTTTTGAAATGATAGAAATTAGCAGTTTACTCAGGATTTATGAGAAAAATCTTTCCATTCAGGTAATAGTAAGAAATAAATGCCAATCTTTTCGTTTTTGTGCTCTTATTAAATGTCCGAGGCGGACAAAGAAGAATTCATAAACGTTAGGGAATCTTTTGCAAGTTCAAAAACTGGCATTTCCAGGAAACAGCTATTCTGAGAAAGTGAGGCATTTCATGCCCACTGGCATAACTAGAGCAGCATCGCAGGACATGAATTATGACTTAATCTATAATTGGAATAAGACTGAGTCAGTCATGTTTCCTGCCATGCCAGCTCCTGGTGCGGTGCGTTTCTGTTTGCTCAGTGAGCCCAGGCTGGTGGCATCAGACTTCAGACCATCTGTTGGAGGCAGAGGTGGAGGGGTGACTCCAGTGCCTTTGTGCGGACACACTCTTGCCAGGTGATTCCACGCTCCCTGCATGGTCACGTCTGTCCAGCGGGCTGAGGGTCTAGTGGAAGGAATCATGGACTCAGAACTGGAAGATAGGTTTCTATCCCAGCTCTACTATTTTCAGCTGGGTGAACTTACCCACAGCCTCCAAGCCCTGGTGTCCTCATTTGTGAGAAGAGTGATGTAAGATAATGTATGTAAAGGTGATTAGTTAAGTCGAAATATAAAGCGCTACCTTCAGGATGTTGGCGCTACCAGAATGTTCCGCTGAGTGACATGGTGTCACAGACATTTGCCTCTTGCTGAGGGGTGTCTTTGGGCCTTGATAACTGTGTGCTGCCCTTGAGGTATGTGGGTACCGGGCCCTGTGAACGCATGTGCACACCACACACACACACACACACACACACGTACAGGTCTTAGCATTATGAGAGGTGCTCACAAGGCAGTAGTTTCTTCAAGGGTGGTCCCTGTGACATCAGCATCACCTGGGAAACTTATTAGAAATGCAGTTTCTCAGGCCTCACATCAGACCTGCTGAATCAGAAGCTCTGGTGGGGCTTGGCCATCTGTTTTTTAAACAGCTTTTCACACTGAAATTTGATATCAAGGTAATAATTGCCTCAGAATAAGTTAGGAACTGATCCCTCCTCTTCAGTTTTTGGAATAGTTTGAGAAGGATTGGTGTTAATTCCTCTTTAAATGTTTGGAGGAATTCCCCAGTGAAACTGTCTATCTGGTCCTGGGCTTTTCATTGTTGGGAGGGTTTTGATTTCTGATTCAATCGCCTTACTAGTTAGAGGTCTTTTCAGTTTTTGTAGTTCTTCATGAGTTAGTCTTTGTGGATTGTGTCTTTCTGGGAATGTCATCTAGGTTATTAAGGTTGTTGATGTATGGTAGTTTGTAGCTTTTACAATTCTTTTTATTTCCATAGAATTGGTAGTATTGTCACTACTTAAATTTCTGATTTTAGTAATATGAGTGTTCTGTTTTTTTTTTTGTTTTTTTTTTTTTTTTGTCTTTGTCTAGTTTCTTATGGTGTGAAGTTGTTAATTTGGGACATTTCTTTTTTCACATATGTATGGCTATGGCTATACTGTATATATAGTGTATGGCTATAAATTTCCCTCTTACTACTGCATTTGCTGCATCCCATAGGTTTTGTTATGTCACGTTTGCATTTGCGTTTAAATTTGGGACAGGGTATTTTCTCATTTCTCTCACGATTTCCTTGACTCATTGTTTGTTCAAGAGGGTGTTCTTTCATTTCCATATGTTTGTGAACTTTTTAGTTTTTCCTTCTGTTGATTTCTAGCTTCACTGCTTATGATCAATAAAGATACTCTGTATGATTTTAAAACCTATTGCAACTTGTTTTGGGATCCAGTATAAGTTCTGTCCTGGAGACTGTTTCAAGTGCATGGAGAAAAATGTGCATTCTGCTTTTGTTGGGTGGCATGTTCTGCATATGTCTGTGAGTTCTTGTTGGTCTTCAGTGTTGTTCAAGTCCTATATTTCCTGACGTGTCATCTTTTGTTTGGTCATTTTTCTGTTATAGGAGTGGACTGTTGAAGTCTCCTGCTGTTACCACAGAGCTGTTTTTTCCTTCAGTTCTGTTCATATCTGCTTCATAGATTGTGGCACTCTGATGTTTGGTGCATATATGGTTATAATTGTTATAACAATTGACCTTTTGCCATTATATAATTGTCATTCTTTGTGTCTTGTGACAGTTTTTGATTTAAGGTCTATTTTGTCTGATATTAGCATAGCACCCCTGCTCTCTTTTGGTTACTAATATCTTTTTTAAACCTTTCAATCTATGTGTGTCCTTAGATCTATGATGAGTCTCTTGGAGGGATGCCTGTCTGGCTCAGTTGGTGAAGCACATGACTCTTGATCTTGGGGCTGTAGGTTTGAGCCCTGCATTGGGTGTAGAGATAATAAATAAATTAGTAAATAAATAGTCTCTTGGAGCATATAGTTAGATCCCATGCCAGAGTTTGAAAACCACTGTTATAAAAGATCAGTTCATTAACATGTCAGAAATTATGTGGCAAAGCACATTATCCTTTAGGGGAGTCACCTTGGGAATGTAGGTACTTCTAATGTTGCTCTTTGTCAACACACATTTGGGTGCCCCTTTAGGAATAGATTGGAGAGCCAGGGTGAGGCACAGGAGAGAATCAGTTTTATTATTAGTAATTTATTATCATATGCTTTAGTCTTCGAAATGTTCCAGATGACTTTTTACTTATTTTCAGAAATAAAAGCTACCTTCAAAAGTTTGCCACTGTTGGGAGTATTTAAAAGGTTATGCTGTAGGTTTTCATGTATGATAGGAGGAGAAATGCTGAAAGGTTTAAAGAAATTCAGTAGGTGAAGAAAGTAGGCAATATCCTTAGCACTTATGGAGCAGGGATTCTGGCTTTAGGTGAGTAGCCAGTGAACTCTGAAGATTTTAAACCTTATACCACTTTATTCCTTAAAACCTCAAAGCTTTCCTTTATTCTTCAGAATAAAAGCCTGATTTCCTACGGTTTCCTACAAGGCCCTGCTTGATCTGTCCTTCTAAAGCCCTCCTCTCTGAAGGCAGAACCTGCCTCTGCCCTCTCCTACTCAGCTTTAGGCTCCCTGCCTGGCTGTTCCTTTACAACTCTACGTCCACACCCCCACCCCAGCATGTTCCTGCCCCAGGGCCTTTGCACTTACTGTTTTCACAGCCTGAATTGTTCTCCTCCCGCATAGTTCATACTTTCACTCTCCTTCCCTTCTGATCTCTTCTCAAACATCCCTTTATTGGCCTTGTTTTCCTAACCACTTTATATACAATGGTAACTTTTTTCCTTCTTATTCTGCTTGATTTTTGACCATTGTATTTATCACCACCTGCCTTTGTACATACTTTGGTTTATTTTTTGCATGTATTTCCCATGAGGGCAGGGTTTTGTCAGTTTTTGTTCATTGTTTTATCCTCATTGTCTAGAACAGGGCCTGGCACTTAGTAGTTGGATAAATATTTGCCAAATGAGAAAATGAATGACCATTTAGTATGCTGATTGTTTAGCTTAGATTTCCCAGGATATATCTGTTGACAGATACTTTGGCTTAATTGTCAAATCACAAGTTCACTCTATCTGGCATGAGAAATGTGATCATGTATGTCTGTGTTGTAGGATCATGCCAAGCCTGAGATTTTAAAATTCCTCATAACCCACAAGGCCCAGCACACAGTGGGTGCTCCCCAGTGGTCTGTGGACAAATTGAATGAAGACCTCCAGTGGCATTTCAGTGGAGCTTCTTATTCTGCCCCTGACCTAACTGTTGTTCTACAGACCATGGTTAATGATTTCAGACCCTGTGTTTCTGCGGGGGCTTGATTCACAGCCATTATTTCCAGAACAGAAACTCTCTTTGGGTGTTATGATCAAAGCCTGTGGCTGACTTGGCTTAATTACATGTAATTGACTAAATTTGGCTTGGTTAATAACTAGGCATTGCAGTGAAAAAGGAATTCAGTGCACGCCTGTTGCGTCTGGGAAAGGGAATGGAATGGTATAAATTCTGTCGAGAGGAGTGTTGACTTTTGGTGATCTTTGCGATCAGGATTTGACCCTGAAGCACGGCTGGCGAACTGGTGCAATTATCCCGGAGCTGAGGTCCGAGCTCAGGATCATGAACACGGAGCAGTACATTCAAACCATGACCTGGCTGCAGACCCTGACCGGGTTATTGGAGCAGATGCAGGTTTGGGATTTTTTTTCTCTCGCCTCCTTTTTCTTCAAGTCTGAAGTTAGTCCTCTAATCAAAGTTACTTCAAATATTTTCTTTTAACTGTGGTTATAAAGCATGAGGTGTAAGGCATCCTGCAGAATAACTCCTGGGGCTGTTTTGCCCCCAAGAGAGTGTAGACATCTTTAAAAGTGCCCCGCAAATTCATTGAGGAGAAGAGCTTTGTGGGGCCGTGTAAACGCGGGGGTCTGTATAGATTCCTCTGTCAGTGGAAATCCTGTGTCCTCACTTCCCCACTAAAGCTCTCTTGGGAGATATCCTGTGCAATAATGGGATTTGAGAACCTCTGCTGATGTGTGGGACCAGTCCTGCTTCTGCCTGGGCCTGCTGCTGTGGGACTTCCCCATTCTGGGCCTCAGTTTCCCCATCTGCAAAATGAAGGGTCCTGTGGAATGAACCCCTCAGGCTGGGCATCACGGCTTGCTGGAGAGGGTCTCAAAGCAGAAGTCAGTATCTCTGCATATAGCCTCCACTTGATTTTGAACATAATACTTACAATTTCCTGGCTCAGTGGAGTTCAGTGGCAGTTTCTCCTTTGTGTAAGTTATGTAGCCAGTTTCGGACTGTTAGTGAGGACTGTTGTTTTTGGTGATTTTTCTGACTCACAGAAGCTACCCCTCGCTTGTCACTGTAACCCACTCCCCCTTCTCCCGAGACACCTTGCTTCCTGCTTGGTTCAGCTGACCTGGCCTGCAGCCGTCCCAGTGTGAGTGCTTTTTTAGGATAAGGAGCACGCTGCCCGCTCTCTTGGCTAACACACCTGTAGCTTCTGGCCATGGCCTGTGGCCCACAGTCTGCCAGCCCACTTTGGGAATGGGCAGGGGACTGCCTTGCCCGGCCCAGCTGGCAGCCCGCATAGAGGCAGCTGGCAGTAAGCTCAGGCAGACCTGTGAGAAGCGGCCGGCCAGGCCCTCACTCCAGGGCCCACACATTCCGGAGCATGGGACCTTGCACGTCCCCCGGGCCTTGCTTCCAGTGGGCTCTGCCCACATTGGTTCTTGGCTGGTCTGTGATGAGGATTTGTGATGCGTCCCTTACTATGCTTGTCTGTGAGGTGCTTTTCTAAAAATACAAGGCATCAATTCTGGGTTAATGTAGCTTCAAGTGTGTACATAGGTCAGACAATAATAATAGTTACTTTTCACATGCCAGACGCTGTGCAGAGTGCTTATTCTGCACACACGAGTCATTAATAGTCCCGGCTGTCCTTTGCAGGCAGGTACAGTTTTTCCACTTAGAATAAAGAAAATGGGTGTTTGAGAAGTCAGGCAGCGTGTCTGAGGTTGTAAAATGACAAAGCAAGAACTTGAACTTAAGGCATGTATGACGTCCAAGTCCGAGCCTTTGAGCACAACGTCAAAGTGCTTCCCTGCTCTTAGGGTTAGACTTCTCCGTAGCTGTGGC
This sequence comes from Lontra canadensis, assembly GCF_010015895.1. Lineage (NCBI taxonomy): Eukaryota > Metazoa > Chordata > Mammalia > Carnivora > Mustelidae > Lontra > Lontra canadensis. The sequence goes on from NW_022631294.1 coordinate 175,029, forward strand.
AGCGCTGCCTTCCCTCTGTCATGCTGTCAGCCTGACAGACATAGATACGGTCTGCATGTGGATGGTGTCACTAAATTTTAATTTAAAAAATTTTGAATTTATTAAAAATTTTTTAAAATTATTGATTATTTTAGAGAGTAGTGTGGGTGCACACAGGCACATGTTTGAGAGTGGGGGATGGGGGAGGGAAAGAATCTTCAAGCAGACTCCCCTTTCGAGTGTAAACCTCCCTGCTGCCCCCCACATCCCTCCCCCCCCCTCCCCACACCCCTCCCTACCCCTCCCCACACCCTTCCCCATCACTCCCCATGCCCCTCCCCACCCCCCGGCAATGCAGTACTTGATCTCACCACCCTGAGATCATGACCTGAGCCAAAACCAACAGTTCGATGCTTGACCAACTGAGACACCCAGGTGCCCCACATTTTAGCTCTGAGGATAATTTTTTTGTTTTCTGTTCTCTGACCTGTATAAAAAGTTTGATGATTAAGGAGTTTGTGTTTTAGAGAATGGAAGTGCTGAAAATATTTCTCTGACTTTGGAAATAATTATATAAGACAAAAGGTAGGGGAAGGAAGAAGATGGAGTTACCATTCACATTGCCAATCCCATTTTACAGGAGAGGGAATTGAGTCTGAAGGACAGATAACTTATCCCGAGTTCCAGAGTTCGTGAACATCTGAACCAAGCTATTTGGAAACGTTCTAGACACCGTGTTCTAGAACCACACTCTAGACACAACACTATAGGACCCATGTTCTAGATACAATGCTCTAGATGCCATGTTCTAGATACCATACTGTAGATGCTGTTCCAGGCTTTATGTTCATTTTTTTCTCAAAACAACTCTTTGAAGTAGATACTAACACTCCCACTTTACAGATGAAGCACCTGGGGCACAGAGGAGGTGGAAAGTAACTTGGCAAGTAACGGGTGATGATGCTGGGCTGGAGACAGGGGCAGTCTGGCTCTAGAGTCTTAACTTCCTCACTCTCACCTCAGGCTCTAACTCTTTGCACAGCTTTCTGTCTGGTTAGCGTCACGAGGATAGAGAGAAGTAGGGCAGATAATGAAAAAAAAAATCCAGATGAGTGTCCTTTCTCATGTTCTTCCTGTTCCCCTTCCACCCGCACTGCTGCCGCCATGTTCACCTAAAAAGCTAAATATTTCCAGTGACTTTCTGCCTCATATTTCTAGACACTCCCCTTTAGGGGTAATTTTCAGAAATGTAGTCCTTTATTTGGACTCTTTGCTGAAGAGAAAAACATCCTCAGAGGTTGGGTTTGATTTTTTAATTTGTGAAGCCAGCAGAGTGTCGTTGGCGGCCAAGTGTGATGAATTAAATATAAGTATATAATTTTGGCTTTGAGAGAGTAGCTGTAAAGAATCAAGATAATTTGGTTTAACTAACCTTGAAAGTAGAGTCCAAAATGATGTGGTGGATGGTGGCAGTGCTGGTGGATGGTGGTAGAGAGCCTTCCCGGGTTCTTGTGTCACAACCACATTTAGCTCTGGGGTTGGCCAATTTCTGCAAAGGGCCGGGTCAGTCAGTGTGTCGTGCTGTGTGGGCCAAGCCGTCTGTCACTGCTGCTCAGCTGTGCTTGTGGCCGAGAGCAGCCCGGGACAGTGAGGACCATGTGTAAATGATGGGGCGTGGTTGTGTCCCTGTGGCTTTCTTGATGGACACTGAGATGTGAATGTCCTATCATTTTTGTGTGTCATAAAATTGTTCTCCTTTTGATTCCCACACCCCCAACCATTTAGAAAGGAACTTACTCTTCACGGAAGCCGATGGGAAAAACGGGTGGTGGGCTGGATGTGGCCTCCCCTGGTAGAGGTTGGGGCGGCTGGACTGTAGGGCTGCACTCACACTGGGTGGGAGGGCTGGTGCAGGGATGGAGTGTGATTTGCATTGTTGCTACTGTGGAGCTGATTATGCTAATTAACAACTGGGGGCGAAGATGGGACCGGCCTCTTGTCTGGGCTTCTGGTGAGTTTTTACTGATGTTAACGACCCACCTGAGTGTGTATAGTTTCACTTAAAGATTAGTTATCACTAATGAGCACACACTTCTTCTGAAGCAGTTTAAAGTAGATTTCAGACACCTGAGACTTATTTAAAAGTTTGACTTTTTGGGGGAGCAGAGCTGGAGAAAGAGGTACCTCAAGGAAAAATAGCCCTTTTTTTTTTTTTTTTTTTTAAAACAGAAGAGACTTGAGCATGTACAAAAGCTGATGGGGGGTGGGTGCCAGGGGAGGAGGCAGAGGTTCTGACAGTGATGGTAAGCGGTGGAGAAAGCTTCCCAGGAGGGCAGAGTGGGGCACATTATGTCAGCTCCATCTCTGGAAGAGCTGGGGAATGTGCCTTGAGCTGGAAGACCACAGGTTGCCCTTCCAGTCTGCAGAGCCGGCCCTGGGGTAGGGGACAGGAGTGGAGAGGAGGATTCTCATGCCCTGTGGCAGCTAAGTTTTAGAAAGAGAGCACCGGGAGATTCACTTGGTAATCCTTATGCCCGTCACCAGAGCATTCTCTCATCCTGCATTTATGGGCAGAGTAAGGGAGAAGACGTCTCTCCCTCCTGCTTAGACAAGGACGGAAGTGCCCAGTTCATGGGCTGAGAAGGGTGTGTGGGCAGAGCTGGGGCGTTCCTGCTCACAGACTGACCCCTCACTCTCGTGGTGTTATGTGGTTTTATCATGGTCTGTTTACCTAGGCGTACCCTCCAAGGGGGCCTCTGTCTTGTCCTCTCTTGTATCTTCAGCATCAAGCACAATGCTGGGCACATAGGTGTGCTGTACAGATATGTTTGCGTGTGCATGTGTGTATAGAAATTACACATTTTACCTCTTCTGATCTAGTCACATATTTTGTCGATCCTAAATGCTACAGTGAGTAGCTTCTTGAATAAAATGTGAAAACTAATTAAAATCATGTTTACAGAGCCTCTGTCAGCACCCCCAGAAGTGCTGGGGCAGTCTTCCGGTGCTCCCAGTAACAGCCATTGGTCGTCCAGTGGCAGTTGCCTCCCCCACCGGTACAGGCGGTGTGGGCAGGGGGGATCCATCCAGATTATAAGCTCAGTCCACCTGGGTTTTGTGCGAGTGGCAGAGGCCTTTAGCAGGTGACTGCCAGTTAAGCTGTTGAGCTGGGCAGAGGCAGTAAACAGAGAGCCTTGGCTCCCATGTGGGAAGCAAATGGCCTGCTTGTTTGGTATTTTCCTCCGGGCTCTAAGGCTGCCCATGTGAGCATGAATTGCAGGGAGCCCCACCTGTCGTCCATGGTCACGTGAGCCTCTGACCCTGGCGGGGGCGTTCCTGCTCAACCACGTGACACCTGTGAGATTCCGTTTGTTAGGTTGTGGGCAATTGTCCTTTCCCTTCTTGCCTTTTGCTCACATTTCAGCCCAGCTAGAAAAGTCTCTGCTTTTCCCTTCTGGTTGAGGTGCTCTACCTTCCTGTCTTTCACAGAACAATTATTTATTTTCCCTTGAACACTTCCGAAAGGATAATATCACCTCAAGGGAAAACACTAAAACTATTTATAATCCCACTTTCCTTGCACAAATTAAAGAAAAATTTCCATTGCCAAAATGTTCATTGCCACATACATGCACCTGTTTTGACATGCTTGTAATTAGAGACGTATTGTTATACCTGCTAAGTCCACCTACCTGCTGATTTTGTTTGTACTCATCTGTGATATGTGTAATGGGGGTGTGTGGTAAGTGGATGTTTGCACATGTGGTACACACATGTAGGGGACACACTGTACACACACGTAACACATATGTTTTACGTGGTTATATATGCATCGTGTTTATACACAGCCTTCACTAATACTGTAATAGCCCCAGCTAATGGGGGCCTTGTTTAATAGGCTCATAATGTTCCATCTCTGTTTATTAAATCATGTTTCTAGTGTTGGAGATTTAAAACTTTTGTTTTGGTGAAAAAGGCAAGAATGCAGCCAGGAATCTGAAAGTGTAGTATTTCAAACAAGTGCCTATGTCTTTGACGTCAGGGAATAAAATTCTTCCAAGAAGAGTTGCCCCTTAAATTCTCATAACCCCATGAGCTTATTGGCCACTAGAGCAACCTCAGTGATTAGCTTGTGTCCTGCAGGTTCACAGAGACCCCGAGTCACAGCTGGTTTTGCAGGAGTGGAAAAAGGAAAGAAAGGAAATGAGGTAAGAGGGGCCCATTTCGAATGCGGCGAGCCCGCCACCCTGTCTGATGCCCGCTCAGCCTGCATGCCATCCCCAGTGCTGGTCCGAGGCAGCCCTCCTTTTTTAGCTGCCAGGTGTGAATGGGACCATGGCCATTGTTGTAGCCACAACTAAACCGTGGCTGCCATTAGCGGGGGCCATGTGACATTTCTTTGAGGCAGCAGTGACCTTTCTCAAACTTCTAGTCCTTGCCTTTGAACGCCGGGGTTGAAGGAGCTGTCCCTTCCCATCCCTCTTCCCTGCCCGCTTGACCTGCCCATCTGCGCAGCTGGTGACCCAGTTGTAGCTCATGTTGGCAGGTGGCAGCCCAGTGTGGTTCCTGGGATGGCTTGGGGGGCGGGCTCGGAACCACCATGAATTCATAGGGCTCCTACTGCCTAGCTGCTTCTTTGTCATTGGGGTATATGAGCATGTGTAAACATCTCAGTATCAGAATGTTTACTGGTGGGGAGAGCCCACCTGCTGTCTGAAAAGTTTGGCAGGTGGCATCTTAAGGGAACAGTTGTTCAGAAGAGGCCCGTGGACAGTCCTGCTTCCTTAAGAAGGATGCCATGTGTGCAGACACTGTTTATATGGCCGTTTCTGCTCTTGCTTGTGACCTCCCCTTTTGCTGGGCGTGGCCATCTCTAGGCTTTGGAAGGAGTGGTCACTGCCTGGGTTCTGGCTGCTGAGCCGTGGACAGCCTGCTTGGGAGGAGTGGCGTGGAGCGGGGCCAGTGTCATCCCTGGGGGCTGCAGAGGCCACAGCCATATTGAATTCAGTCCTCCTCTTGGTGTCGGCTGCCTGGGGCTTATTTTGATTTGGTTCTTAATCTATTATTCTTATAGAAATATGGCGTGAGAGGGTGAGGGGAGGCATATGGTGTGATTGGACTCCAGGCCTCTTGCGCCCAAAGGCCAGACCCAGGCGCTACCCCAGGAGTCGCAGATCGTCTGATGAAGGAGTCGCTTCACCTGTTTGGGTTCTCAGTCTCCTGCAACCTCATGTCTTAATGAGGCTTTTCACGAAAACTGTAAAAACCGTTTATGTTGCTCTGCTTGCAGACCTAATGGAGTTTTTAAAATTTTCTACTCTGGTTGTCATGGCATCTGCCGTTCCCATTTACTGGACAGACGGCTGCTACCAGCTGTGGCTTGTGTTGCACGGTTGTGGACGTAGTTACATTTCCTGCTGTGTTTGTGACTGTGGTATTAACAGTCAAGTGGTCTTTATCCTTTTGCCAGACTGCTCTGAGTGGAGGGATCCCAGCCGTCAGATGGTGCACGTATCCTGTGTTTGTGTGTGTGTATGTGTGTGTGTGAGAGAGAGAGATGGGGTATTGGTTTCCACGCAGAGGCACACCTGCAGGGGTTAGAGCCCGGGGAAGGGGTGAGCAGCCTTGTCAAAAGCTGTGCCCTGGGCCGCGGAGAGGCAGTGAGGTGTGTGGAGCTGGGTATTGGATAACGGAGATTTATTTACTTCACTACCAGATAATCCTTAATTTCCCAGACCTCACAGTACTTTAGGGTGTCTCATCTGCTTTTACTTGTCTTCTCATATTCTGTTCTCATGATAACCCTGTAGAAAGGGGGTCCTGATCCCATTCTGCAGATGAGATGAGGACGATTCGGACACGGAAGACATCCAGCATCTGTCTGTGGTGCCCTTCCCCTGCCCCTGTGTTTTGGTTTGGAAAACGATGTGCCTCTTTAGAGGACCATCCCCGTCGAAGCCGGAGCCTTCCCTGCTGCTCTCCGGCCAGCCTAAGTGGGAAATGTGGTCAGAGTCATTTGATGAGTGGACGGGCAGACTGTTTTCCTGAGCAGAGCTTGGGCTGTTCCAGGCTGATTTTCCTTTCCAGTGAGTCCTATACAAATAAAAGGGCTATGCTGAGTTCATTAACTTAAAAAGAGACTTTTCTGAATCATTTTCTGTTGCTTTGCTCTTTCCTTGCTTCTTCAGAGAAATGACCAAAAATTTCTTCAACACCCAGTTTGGAAGCTTGTTCCGCACAGACCAGAACCCGACCTACTTCCTGAGGCGCCTGTCACGCTTTGCGGACATCTACATGGCGTCTCTGAGCTGCCTGCTGAACTATGACGTCAGCCACACGTTCTACCCGCGGAGGACTCCGCTGCAGCACGAACTTCCTGCCTGGTCGGATGGGGCCCCCACCTTCAGACTCCCTCTCCTGCAGGAGGCCCATGCCAAGTAACCAGGGGCCCAGCTGCAGAAAAAGCCAGAAGCAGGGACAGCCCCCAACTGGCTGGACGTGATGGGGTTGACTTGTGTGCAGACGAGTGTTGCTTTTGGAAAAGATACAAATATGCCTTTTGATATTTATTACCTTATGGAGACTCCTTCCACGTTGTTAAGACCGAAGCGAGCAGCCCACCAGTTCCGACTTCGCATCTCTTGTTGGGCCGAGTGGGAAGCTTCATACTGAAACCCTGCCATCAGCCTTTTTGTTTACCGAGGTCCTGGATCGGGTGTCCGTGTTTCCGGGCTCGGTGACACCCCTTGATGCCATCTCTCAATTCTAGCTGCTGTAGTGTCCAAACTGTTCTTGACTCTTCCGTGGAAAACGGGCGGACCATTCCCGGACAGTGCTCCGGGGACCGCAGGGGCACAGCGCCATGTGACAGTAAGCAGCTCGCGGAAAGCTGACGGAGGAGTCCACGAGCTCCGTAATAGCCTCGCACGGCAGCAAGCAGCAGAGGTGGCCCCCACGTGGCCTCCAGCGCCCACGGTGCAAGGTACCAGGGGTTTGGCCTCCTGGTGTGGCCGCCCTCAAAGGGAGACTCTGCCTCCTTGCCAAAAAAGTCTTCTGTAACTGAACAAGAGAAGTTGCAAGTCCTGGCCCCGTGGTTGTCCTCAGCGGCTGCTTCCCGGGTCCTACCCTGCCCTGGGAGCACCTGTGGTGTCGCCGGCGAGAGGCGGGTCCCACTCCTCCCTCGGGAAAGGAGGGCGAGGAGAGGGGCCCTGCCTTAGAGCCCGGCTGACCGGCCGTGTAGAATACAGCTGCAAGACACAAGCAGGCCGGAGGGACCAGCGCCTCCGTGGTGGGCCTCCCCGGGGTTCATCCTGCCTGAAAATGCCACCCAGGTGTTGGCTTGAGGTGCTCTTTAGAGGACAGAAAATGAAGCAGGCAAAAAAATGTCCTGTCGTGACGTGCCCCCTCTGGAGCCCTGCGGGGTTAGGATCTTGTTAAAACACTCGCATGACCTTCAGGGGAGGTGGCGGCAGCCCTGTCATTGCTTAGCTGCCCCAGCCCCATCCTCCCCTTTGAGCTCCCCCCCGACCCCCCACCGTGTGGCTATTTGGGGAGCGTGGGTGGTTTTCCCGAGGTGTGCTTTGAAGGTGGGAGAGGATGAAGGGCGGGCAAAGCCAGGAGGAGACTTCGGAACGGCCCGGCTTGTCTAGCGTCTCATGGCCCTCTGAGGACGACGTGAGGGGCACGCGTGTTTATCCGCAGTGGGTGCGGATGGCGGCGCCCTGAACGGGGACGTGTAGGCGGTGCTCGCTTGTTCTGCATTTTACCGTGGTCCGTGTATTGGAGCCAGCTGCGGATGAAATTTCAGCTTGGCATTCCACAGACCACCTGCCACGGCCCACAAATGAAGTGGGGTGCATGGCTTCCCTCGTGATGCCGTGCGTGATGCCCTTTAGACCCAGGAGGCCCAACTTGGCCCCTTTTTTACTTGGAAACTTTGTTATACACCCAGTAGGCCTTTCCTCTTCAGGAACGGGGTAGGCCTTCTGTCGGCTGGGTGTTAGCTCCTGTGTGGCTAGAGCATCAGAAGGTAGCGTAGATGGGCATCTGATGGGTGCTGGAGGGCCCAGGAGCGCTTGGTACTGGGGTCCTTGGCACACAGGCTGTGCTCTTAGCCTTGGAGTTTCTGTCTGGAGAAGCTGAGTGAAGAAGTAAAACAGTTTTTTTTTCCCTCTGAGTTTTAATCTAATCAGATAGTCATCCCTGTCTCCTTGGTGCCAGTTACAAGGTGTCTCGTGTACTCAAGAATGAAGTAGTGCTTTTTTTTTGTTTTTTTTTAAGATTTTATTTATTTTTTTTGACGGAGATCACAGGCAGAGAGGTAGGTGGGGGTGGTGGGGAAGCAGGCTCCCTGCTGAGCAGAGGCCTGATGTGGGGCTCGATCCCAGGACCCTGGGATCATGATCTGAGCTGAAGGCAGAGGCTTTAACCCACTGAGCCACTCAGGTGCCCCATGTAGTGCTGTTCTTAAAACTGCTTTCCTGGACAGCTAAGTTAGGTGACGCAAGCCTTGGGGGAGAAAGATTTTTCTCGAAACGAATGATGAATTTTATAACCTATTGTCAATTAAGATCTCAGTCTCTGCACCACTGAACATGGCAGGATGAGACGGGCCACGTAGGGAAGACTGGCGTCTGTCTGAGCCGGGCCCACACAGCAGGCACCTGGTGGATTAAACCCACGCCAGAGCCAGCTACGTGGGTCAGGGCGGCCGTGTCCACGTGGAGGACAGCCCGAGGCATGCTTCCCGTGTGTGCTCCATCAAGATAGACTGCAACTCTCTTGACTCCGCTGGGGTTTGGTGCACTGCCCTGGGCATTTCGTTCTTTCCAGCTCTCGGTGGTACCCACTGAGGGAAGCGCAGTGGTACAAGGGAACAGAGTCGGTTTTCTACCATTTAGAAAATCAGTTTGGAAAGCGAACAGAAGAAGATGGATTTGCATGTTGAAAAATATCTCCTGTTTTTTCACATCGGTTAGACTGGTGGTGCAGGGACAGTTCAGCCGGCCGTGGCGGTGGCTCTGCAGGCCTTGTGGGACCCGGGGTGGACTGCCATGGAAGGGACTTGTACAGCTGGTTTTGTAGTTGCTTTTATAGATGAAACTCAGCTTTTAAAGTATTTTAGGAGTTTGACTTAGAGGTCCTTCTTTCCTTCTGACATAGCCTTGTTTTTTTTTTTTTTAATTTTTAAAGTCTCTTCAGCTCTGTTTTCTGCCATCACCAGTAATGTTATGTAACATAAACCACCTGTTACTGATTTGGGCACATCTCAGACTAAATTACTAGTTGCTTTGACTGCATTGGCTCTCTTAATTATTGCAAAGTAGAAATGAGAAGTCATCTTCCCTCCTCAATAATTTAGCTTTGGGGGAACTAAATGGCTTTTCCTCTTTCTTACTCCCGAAGGCCTTTTAAGCAGTAGAATGTGCTAAATACTGGACTTGATTCCGGGCGCCGAGTGCTCATTTGCTGCCAAAGACCCACTCGGGGGCCCTTGTCCAGAACGCTTTGAGACTACATTTGGCCAGAGGCAGGGTTCCTTGATTGCTCTATTCAACTACAAGGGAGCCTATATTTTTCCCTCTTAATACTAATTTCCTTTTGTACCATTTCTCTCTCTCTCTCTCTCTCTCTCTTTTTTTTTATTGCATTAGCATTTGGGAGCCTGGCCTCAGGTTCAGCTGATCTTTAACACCCTTGTGGGTTGAGGCAAGGAAGGGGAGAGAAGTTTCTCTGATGCAGGGTTAGCCAGTGTTACCTGTAAAGGGCCAGCAAGGAAGCACTTGCAGCTTCACGGGCCATTTCTGCCACCACTGCCCTGGGAATGGGCACGCTGTGTTCTGTCATAACCTGGTTTACAAAAACACTGCAGGCTAGATGTGGCTCTCCGGCCCCAGTTTGCCCAGTCCTGCTCTCGTCCCTTGTGGCGAGGGCGCCATGACCTTGCTGAAAGCACGCGTTAACCACCTCAGAGCTGCGTGAGGCTGGACGAGAGAAGTTCTGTAGGTGCGTGCGCCATGCTCCCCGTGCCCTCTGGGCACCCGTGCTTCTGTAGCTGGTGTTTCTAGCACACGGCGTAGCCCTTGTGGTGCGTAATTGAACAGCCAGGCTCGGGCACTAAGTGACCGTCCCTCACCGCACTGACTGGTGCATGTGCTCGTAGAGGGGGATGGGCTCGGCTGTGCAGAACACCTGCAGAACCCAGGGACTTAACCCCCAACTGCTGGGTCAGCTGCTGGCTCCCCATCCTCAGCTGGTGGCCCTCTTCCAGAGCTTCCCCAGTGGAGAAGCCCAGCCTCAGAGAAGGTCACTCATACCCCCTTCCTGGAGCAGCCAACTCCAGCCCTACCTTCCTCCCTCCTCGTTCCTTCTTTTCTATCCCCAGGTGTCGATCCCAAGAACACTTTGCCTGCACTCGTCCTGCATGCAAACCTCACCTTGGCCTCTGCTTCCCGGGGCAGCCAACCCCTGCTGCAGGCTTCCGTACTTTCTTAGCACTGCCGGCTTGAAGCCTGAGGACACCGTGTTCCAAGTATTTAGGAATGACAGAGGGTGCCCGTAGGGTATCAGGAGCCATACATGCGAACTAGGTAGACTATTTATTCTGGATGTGAATTTGCTATTTATTCTAAATGTTCGATTTTATGTTATAAGACTGAACTTGCCAAATAAAAGTTTGAATTGTGTCCGGCTCATTGTAAGTAGTCTGTTTTTGTGTGCTTTAGTGGCAAAGCCGTATCGAATTCTACTATACCCAAAAAAGAACACCCCAGTGAGAAAGGGTGGAAGATGTGTGGTTCATTTCTCACCCCATTTGTCCCAGCACCCCAGCTTGTTTTCAGACCCAGAAGACTGTGTAGTTAAGGCACAGATGGAAAATGAGCACGAGCTCAGACTTGGGTAGGCAGCCAATACCTCCACCCTGGAAATGCTGTTCCCCCACGGATAGTTCCTTCTTTGAGAGCCGGAGAAGATGGTCCTCCACGTGCTTACCATCAAAATTGCCAGGAAAGCTAAAAATCAGAAGCCACGATTTAAGGGAAGAAAATGCTGAATAATACTAAATTAGGAATGAGTGCCATGAAGTCAAATCACTACTGAGTTTTGGATAAATTTATAAATATTTTGAAGAGCTTATTTTTTTTTAAAACTATGTGTGTGTGCACATGTATTAAACCACCTTCATGTCGTTGATGTCTCGGTGTGCCCAGACCTTTGTCCCATTCACTCCTTCCGTGGAGAGCCTGCTGTCTTCCTTTTCCATCACTTGCATTTTTGTCCCTGTGATGGTGGTACCATTCTCACTGGAGAATTTATCTCTCGTTGTTTTTGGGGAGCGAGCTCCTGGAAACACGGCATTCCTTTCATTATGATATGCTGTCCCAGGGAGATGGTAAGCTGTTCCTTTGCCTGAGACTGTGACTTCTTTCCTTTCCGGGAGTTGTGAAAAAGCTTATACTGGGGCCTCCAGAATGTCTCACCTGACTCAGCAAAAACCACGAGCCCGTGGAACAGTTATTGGGCCTAAAGGAGAGTCTGAGGTCTGCTCAACCCAGCTTTTCCCTTCTCTGTCCCAGCAGTGATTCCCAAAGCTGGCCAGTCCCACCCCCTTGGGACCATTTGAAAGTGCATGGTGGGTGGGTTGGAGGGTGCTCAATGTCACGGTAATGGAAAGGCCCTTCTGACCTTTTGAGGACAGGGGCCTGGTGTGGTAGACATCCTGCACTGCTTGGGAGAGTTGTGCACAGTCAAAAATTGTCCCGAGTCCACACATCACCACTGGAAAGTTCTAGAACATTTTCATCACTCCCTGTCCCTGGCAATCACTAATCTATTTTCTGTGAATTTGACTATTTTGGAAATTTCATGTAGATGGAGTCATACAGTCTGTGGTCTCTTGCATCTGCCTTCGGCTGGTGTTTTCAGGTTCTCTTTGTGCTGCTGGCATGCGTCCTCAGTACCTAGTTCCCTTGTAGGGGAGAATGAGATTTCACTGGAGGGATATACCACTGTTGGTTATCCATTCAAAAGATGATGGACGTTTGGGTCATTTCTGCTTTCTGGCTATTACAAATAATGTTGTGAGCTTATATAAGTTATCATGGGGACATGTTTTTCATTTCTTTTGGATATATGCCAAGGAGTGGAATTTCTGGATCATGTAACACTGTGTTTAAGTTTTTGAGAAACTGCCAAACATTTCCATGTAGCTGCACCATTTTACTTTCCTCCCAGTGACGTATGAGGGGTCTGATTTCTCACATCCTTGTCAACATTTGTTATTATCTGTCGTTTTAATTCTAGCCACCCAGTGACTGTGAACTGGTTATGTCTTCTTAAACACAAACAAGCGAACAAAACAGAATTAAGAAAGAAGACTTTAAAAGGGAGGTGTTGGCTAAATGAAAAGGCCCTCATTAGCTCTAGTAAGTGGATTTTACCTTGAGACTTTGACCCTTTCTGTGGCAAACAGTATTTTTGTTTCCCAAAACACCAGTTGGTTCCATTGACTTTAGTTCTCTTCCATAAACATTTATTGAGCACACTGCATGTCTCAGACCCCGAGATACAAAGATGAATGAGGCAGGTCCCTGCCTTTTGGATGCTTACAGCCTAATGGGGAAAGGAGATGAGGTCAGAGCGTTGGGGAGAATGTACTTAAGTGCCATCTAAAGGTACAAAGGAGGGACAGTGGAGGGACAGTCCCCCTGGGTTGGTGGGTGGGTTTAACACGACCCCTCACCCACAGAAACAAAGTAATCCCCCAGATTAACCGGAGAGATGAGGTATGGCTTGAGTACTTCCTACTTTAAAATGTGAAAGGACCTTACTTTCCAGACAACCGGTGTGAGGATTCACAGTTGACAGCCTTTTTGAGGAGGCTCAGGCAGGTGAGGAGATGGCCGAGGGGGGTGGCTGGCCGCAGCAGGTCTGGCCCCTCACAGCGCCCCCAGGGGGTCGGTGTTGTCCAGCTGCTGGTCTTCGGAATCCTGGAAAAGAGAGGTCTCTCAAACACTGGGCGCAGGCCCTCCTGCTTGTTGGATCTTTCTAGGCAGAGCATTCCTTCTGGTCCCTGCTCTGAGACCTTGAAGGGGTTTAGAACACGCTACCAAAATATGGCCCCTTGGCAGTTTAAATATCTTAAACTGAAGGAATTTTTGGAAAAAAAAAAAAATACCAGCAGAAGCAGGATGGTGCCTGTGAACTTCCCCCACCTTGCTTCTCTTCCTTTGAACAGGTCATAAAACCCTCCCTGCACCAGGAGGAAAGAAGACATTGATCACCAGAGACAAGAATTTGGGGCCAGGAAATCTGTACAAACCACCTGGTTAAACTCCATATCTTCCTACTTGCGTCACCGTGTACTCCCCACAAGCCAAAACCTCTGTCTTGTCCATTCTGCACAGATGTGTTGTTTCTTTGTATAAAAGATAGAAAAGCTTCCGCTCTGGTCACTTCAGGTCTTCATTCTCTCGTGAGGACTCCCAGGTACATGCAGACTTGCCGTAAAGTTGATTCGCTTTTCTCCTGTGAATCTGTCAGATTGCTTTTCAGATCCAGCCAGGGATTCTAAGAGGGTGGAGGAAAACTTCCTTCCCAAGAGCCTAAAACAGTTCTCCTCCAAGCACCCTGTGAACACGTGCGTGGGAGGAGCGTCTGCTCATGCTGCCGTCCTGTGTTAGGAGGCAGGAGGGTAGGGTGGTTCTGGGGGCGGCTGCCGCTCCTTGAAGCTTATGGCCCCTGGACAGGTGGGTTCCATTCTGGTGTTTTCCCCTCATTTTTATAAAGGGCCATAATAATATTTTCCTCACAGGGAAGTATGAGGCTTAAATTAGATACTGCATTAAGGAAGCTACACACACCCTACCAAAGGTGGCTCTTAGTATGATTACAAAAAACTGCTTCCAGATTAAAAATTCTTTGTCATTGGCTCTTGAGTATTTGAGAGTCCAATCAGAAGCCATACTCTGGAGGCAGAACCCAAGCTTGGTGCTGTCTGCGGCTCTGATTGGCCCCGAAGTGCTGTTATTTTGCATACGGGATGTGTTCCGGATGTCTGGATTGCTACAAATATTGTACAGGCACCCCACCTTCAATATAAAAGTCAGGAGAATGGAGGATGTCCCTTCCGGGGGGCAGCCTCAGATTTCTGTTCCTGGAACATCTCTGCCACCTGGTCTGATGAGAAGGGTTCATCTGACTCCCGCATTTGGGACACACTGTCTCCTGCCTCAGGAGAACCTTTCATGCGTGGTGCTGACAGAGCTCTCAGAAGAGGACAGGCAGCTGAGAAGGCGTGAAGAACACGGAATGACATGGATAACACCCCCTTCCCGCTGCACCAGCTTGTTTACATCAGGTTGATTTCAACATAACAGTGCTTCCAGACATGAACTACTAGTTAAGAAATCAACAGCCGAACTTACCCTTTCAGTTTGGGTGGGGAAACTTCTACATGGGTTTGATGAGAAAAACAAAGTCGGTTAGGATCTAGGTTATTTTTCAGTCTATTGCAAAGATATTAGTTCTGCTGCCACGGACACTGAGAACACAAGACGTTTACGTTTGGTTCACTGCAGAAGAACAAAAATATCTGTTGCACTATACGAGCTGAAAAATGGTGCAATAAAATATTTTGGTAATGTTTCAGTGCCAGCTTGCCAGAATGCAACAGCCATAATAGAGTTTTGCAGGAAAGGTAGCATATGTGCAAGCATCAATCAATCACGGCAGCTCTCTGGCTTGGGTTACATTTTTTTTTTTTTTAAGTTTTTTTTTTATTTAAGAGAGAGCTGTATGTGTATGAGAGAGAGAGCAGGAACTGGGTGAAGGGCAGGCTGTGCACTGAGCAGAGAGCCTGATGCAGGGTTCGATCCTGGGACTCTGAGGTCATGACCTGAGCCAAAGGCAGACACTCAACCGCCTGAGCCACCCAGGAGCCCCCTTGGCTACTTCTTCATGAGGGTTCTAGACTAACAGGCCAGATTCAGGTGATTTCCTTGGACCTGAGCAATGCTGTCAGCTCAGTCTCCTGAGGTACACACTAGCTATCAATTTTTCTTACCTCCCTATAAAAGGAAGAATTAAGTTTTATTCCAGCTGCTCAGTGCTGACCTGGTAGTAGGCCATGGGCAGGGGTACCTTCCACACTCCGTGTGAATGGGGTACCTTGCTGTGGGCTCCCCCTGGGATGAAGTCAGTGGAGCCCCATCCAGGCTCAGGGATCACTAACTACAAACAAATGGTTATTCCCTGGAACATCAGAGCAGAACATGTCCCTCTAGAGAGCAAAGACCTGATCAAAGTGAGATAGGGAAACCAAAGGACTCCATAAAGAGCTGCTTTTGCTCCTTTTCCTGCTTTCACTCTCGCTACGATGTGCACCCCGGCCCCACCTTACACGTGCCTCCTAATGCAAATAGTGTATGTCTTCCTTGGAAGAGCCAAGGAGTTAATGATTTCTCTAGAACAGATAACATCTAAGGAAGGACCAGGTGAGAATGACGGGACTAAGCTACCATATGCGCACTCCAGGCCACCAGCAGCTAGACATCTCCGGGCCAGGGGCCCCTGGCTCCAAGGACTAACAGATGGGCCCTGGTCTTTGTTCTAACCAGTTCTGGGATGCCTGAGGGGGCATATACACCAGACCACCCTCCTCAATAAAAACTCCAGACCCAGAACACAGACGAGACTCGTGCTCCTTTCATTTCCTTTCCCTGTGTCTCAGCACTCCATCTGTATCTGCCCTCTCTGTATCTTCAGTAAACTCTGCTCTCTCTTCCTGCTGGCTCAAATTTGATTTCCATCCTAGGAGAAGCCACTCACCCTCTTGGTGGGTCCTGTGGGACCCCCTCTGGATCCTTGGACCCGGCCTGCTGTCATTAAAAGGAACATAGTTCCAAAAGCAAGAAGCAGCTCTGACAATGGGCAGAAAAATTGTGGCAACCATGAAAAATGAAAGTTTATTTTTAAAAAAAGTTTAAGTAGGTATAGTTCCATGTTCAATGTGGGGCTTGAACTCATGGCCCTGGGATCAAGAACTGCATGCTCTACCAACTGAGCCAGCCAGAGACCCCCAACATGGAAATGTGTTTAAAGCATAACGTAAGGGAAAGAAAAAAAAAAAACCAAAAACGCTTTTTATGGCCTGAGTCTGTCTTTGTACTGGCTACCTCATAAATGTTTGTGACAGAATGCAGCCCAAAATTTCTTCGTGTGACAAATCACTTCTCACCTGGTCGTGAGGTTGGGGGTGATCAGCCTCTATTACCTCTAATTATTGGAGATCTCACCCCAAAGAACCCAGGGACACTCAATAGTCACCTGGCTTCAGTCAGCTTGTAATACTGGCTTTTAGGATTATTGCCCTGAGACACATTCTAGAAATGTGCCTTTCTTGGTGCAAAGCTTTCCAGTTGGATTTGCTGGAAGACCTCACTCTCCCGCACCCCACCTGCATCTGTTCCTAGGTAAAGAGGCAGACTCACCATGAAGTAGTCATAGGAAGGTTCTGGGGGAGCGGAGGGGGTGCTCTCATACAAAGGGTTTGGTATATTCTCAGGCTGCTGCTTGCCAAGAGCCGCGACGTCGATATCCTCCTCCGACTGCTCCAAAAGACAAGCACAGGCTGACAGGATGTCCCCAGGGCAGGAGTGGCTCATTCAAGTTGTCAGGTAAAGCAAGCTGTGCCCACCCCTCTTAAGTGCTGGGCTCAAGGACTTCATACGTCCATCCAAGCGTGACTGCCACCCGAATCCGCACACAGGGTGTTTCCACCCTCCCCCCAACCCACTGCCACCTCCCCAAGAAGCGTCCTCATGCCCATGCCCACAGGACCCAGTCCCACCCAGGGTAACTGCTCTTCTGACTCCCATCACCCTGGAGTGGCTTTGCCTGTCCTTGAACTTAATATGAAAGGACTCCTACGGCGTGCACACTGTCGGTAAAGATGCTGGAGCTTATAAATCGGCAGGTGCTCTGCTAGGAGGGAATGGCCTCCTGCCAGAGGAGCCGCATCTAGGGGAGGCAGCTGGAGGAGAGGCTGGGCTGGCAGGGGCAGAAAGCACAGAATGGGGGGTGTTCCGCTACTGTGCTGTGGCCACACGCCACCCCCCCGGAGCCTCCCCTGCTCAGCTGACCTGCTGACCTACATGTGGGCTCAGCAGTTCAAATGGGGCGAGCTTTGAGGCTGGCTGCAGAGTGAGGCCCGACCATGCAGGTCCTCGACCCTCTCCACCCCCAGAGTCAGTCAGCCTTGAAGCTCTCACCAAGCAGACCAGGTGCCTGCCTGTCTCCTGAACCCTCCGAGGGGAGGGTTCTTGGCCCCTGGTGAATGTGCCTCCAAGCCCAGCCCCTGGCTCCCATGTGAGCTCTGTGAGGCAGCCGGTCAGGGACTGGGCTCCAAAGAGGGATCTCCCCCATCACCATGTTCCCATGCCTCTCTTACCTCAAAATGCTGGAAGCCAGCTGTTCTCCGGTTTAGTCGGAAGTAAGAATATGCAGCCAATGCAGCGGCTCCAAAGACCAGGGCGGTGGCGAAGAATATCCCTGTTCCCACGCCCGTGTGGACTGAAGCCTGCACAGAGAAAGAGGAGGGGGTAATACTCAAACCCTTGCCAAGAAGGAGTGCTTTCTGGAGCCCACCCTACTCTTGCTGGCCCCCAGGCATCTTGGGCCGATTGGGATAAAAGGAAGGATAAGATAGGTAGCATGTAGTTAGCCCTTCCTACTACTGGGGTCTAAGCCCCTTCCATGACATAATCCAATTAAACCTATAATAGCCCCAAGAGATAGGGACATGTATCACTGTTTTCATTTTTATGTGGGGCGACTGAGGCCCAGAGAGGGTAAGTGCTTTGCTCAATATCACAGAGCCAGTGAGGAGTAGAGGTAGGTGGACTCTGAAGCCAGCCTGGCTTTGGAGCTGGTGCACTTAACCACGATGCTATTGAAATTTCCAGAAGCCAGCTGGGCTCACCCTTCCCTCACACATTTAGAAGGCAGAATACTAACAATACCAAAAAACCCACCCTCCTATAGCCTGCTATACTGGGTACCAAGGACTGTCCTAATTATTTTATTTATTGACTCATAATCCTCCCAAGAATCCAAGGGGTCAGCATTATGACCCCCCCTTTTGCAGATGAAAAAAATGGGGCTCAGAGACCTGTCCAAGTTGCACAACAATGAAGTGGAGGGGACAAACCAGAGCTCAGGATTTCTTACTCCCCTCCCAGTGGCTTCTCTATTGGCCCATTCACTCAACAAATATCAATAGTGGTGGGTGTTGTGTTGCTAAGGCACCGGAGCAGGGGTGGGGTGAACCAGGACCTCACATCTCTGAGGCCGGCTGCTGCGGATGTGGATATGGGAGGCTCCTCCCATCTCCAGAGGACAGGAGACAAAGCTTCTAGCTACAGTTTGCCTCTTGGGGAGAGGACAAGTGGACCTTGGACCTCCACCCACCCACCAGGAGCCCTGGATACTCACCACTGGAGCGGGGGGTGCTTTTAAAGGCCTGGAAATGACATGAATGATCCCATTGGAGGCAAAGATGTCCCACTGCAGAATGGCCCTTCCATCGACAAACCTGGTCTCCTGGGGAAATGAGAGGGGGCTGATGGAGATCTGTGGCCATCAGCCTCTTTTCCCCATGTGGGCAACCGCGTGATAGAAGGACGTTGCTCAATTTCTCCCAGGTCCTGCAGTCCAGGGGTCAGGCCTATTGTTACCAACAGGCAGCATAGGACTTCTGCTCCCATCTGGACAGCACAGAACACCTTAGTTGCCCTTGGGCCATAAGGCAGATTGAAGAGGTACAAGGAACCCAAGGGGCCATTCTGTCCTACCAACTCGTCTACCAGATGAGAGTTCAGAGGGAAAATGGCTTGTCCAGGATCACCCAGATAGCAAATGGCCAACCCTAAGCCTCTGGACTTTGAATCCACTGCTCTGAACATCCCACTGAGCTGTTAGAGAATGGATCTCATCCCCTGCTAATCAGAGCATGATCTACTGTCCTGTGGTTGTGGGCATTACCTGAGAGTTCATTAGAAATGTGGAACCTGAGGTCCCCATACTCCACCTGCTAAAGTATGATCTGTATTTCAACAAAACTCTAGCTGATTCAAATGCATGTTAAAATTTGAGAAACCCTGGTCTAAACCACTAATCTTCGATAAAAGAAATAATTGATCAGGTAAATATTAAAAAATAGTACTCATTTGGCACTTGCTACCAATCACACACTAGCCCTACATGCCACAAGCACAGAGTCACTGAATTTTCACAAGCGCCTATGATTCTATGTCATGGTCGCCATGGCTACTACTGCCATCAGCATCATGACCATCACTATCATCATCCTCATGATCATCGTCAATATTACCATGACTATCATCACCAATAGCATCACTGCCACTGTCACTGTGAAACAGAGGCAGAGGACCAGAAAGCTTTAAACGTGGTTTCATGTCAAGTTTCTCATCCATCATTACCAGTTTCCAGGGCTGGAGGTCACCAGTGGTTTACTCCCCAAGGGATAGAGGTTGCAGAACAGCGTGGTGTACTACAGCGTGCACCTAATACCATCCCCTGACTATAGGTTTAACATTTACTTTCATATTATAATAGTTGTCATCTATTAAGCACCTACTGTATGCTAAGAGTTTTGAATATATTCTCTCCAGTTCTGCCAGCAAGTCCAGAAGATTTTTCATACCGGTTGTTGCTGGTCCTGGCTGGAGGTGATGAGCAGCTGGCTTCCCAGCTTAGTCTGCAGGACAGTACCATTGACAAGGTCATTGTAAAAGAAGATGCTGACATTGGCGAGGTGGTGCTCAATGTCTCGCCCAGACAGCGTCTGAGAAGAAAGGAGAAACGCAAGAATGGTCTATAGAAGCCAGGCAATTTTATTTTAAATAAAAGAAAAAAAAAATCACTCTCCATGGCCTTCTGCATCCATGTGGAGAGAAG